>NC_067472.1:176198577-176391077 GCF_947179515.1 Apodemus sylvaticus | reverse complement strand
AAAGAAAGAAAGAAAGAAAGAAAGAAAGAAAGAAAGAAAGAAAGAAAGAAAGAAAGAAAGAAAAAGAAAAAGAAACAAAGAGAAAAAAAGGAATGATTCATCAAAGCTGCAAAGGACATTTGTCTGCAGACACTTCCTGACCACTGAATCATCTGGCTGTGTGTGTGTGTGTGTGTGTGTGTGTGTGTGTGTGTGTGTGTGTGTGTGTGTGTGTTTAAGCACACTTTAGATTACCATCCTCTGCAGCACTGGTCAGGCCCGGCGCTCCCAGACTGCCTGCGGGGCGGCTAGGATTTCTCCCAGAGCATAGAGTGACACCATGTGAATTGATTTTCCCTGCAGTGACCGCCCCCGTCTGACTGGCACCTCAGCTTCCTCCCAGCTCCTCTCCTTTGGACAGTGGGCTAGGGACAGCAGCTGGTGTCAGATTGCAGAGGTGTTTTTAAGAACACAGGCCCTAAATTGCTAGAAAGTTATAAGTGTTGCTTTGTTGTTTGTTCTGTTTTTGTTTGCTTGCTTTAGTGTTTTTCTGGACAAAGATGACTTTTGGGTTAGAAGGATCTCCAGCTATCAGAGCTTGAGGGACACGGGGCCATTTCTAAAATCACTTTCTCCCGCCTGCGTTTCTTGGAAGTTCTTGTTACTGGGTAACAGTGTAGCAGCCGTGATCAAGGGCTGGGGGATTTTTTTTTTTTAATATATATATAGATAGATATCTTTTAAAATTCTTTTAAATGTTCTATACACTAGTGAGGGGTTGTACATGATTTTCCCCTTGGAATGCAGTTAGCAAACTGGTGAGCCCAGATGCATGATTTAAAACCGTAGAGAGGAGCTTCGCGGTGGGCAACTCTGCTCAGTTGCCCTCCTCCTGGCCTTTTCCTCTCTCATCCGTGAGCTCGGCAAAGCTCCCGGGCTTGACAACCGCAGCCTCCTCAAAATTCCCAGAAGCCTCTGAGTCGACCCTGGAACGTTTGAACCTGCGGTCGGGATACTGGCTGTTGTCAAAAGGCATTCGATGGACACAGAGGACATGAGTCTTCAGGTTCCCCTTCTGCGAGGCACTGTAGGGACAGTAGTGACACTGGAAAGGCCTGTGACCTGTGGGGGAAGGAAGGCAGCCTGTTAGACACATCAAGTGAGATTCAGACCTCCTCCCATTCTGACCAGAATTTTCAGTCTTGACTTTCCAGAACAAAGAACAGAAAACCATTCAATATCTAGAACCATTTCAATAAAGCTAAATGTTTACAGAACAAGAAATGAAGCAAACTATCCCATTTTTCACATTTACCTGCTGTATGCATGTATATGCACATACACACACCTGTGCCCTTAGACCTATGCACACATGCCACAGAGCACGTGCAGATATTAGAAGACCAGTATGGGAGCCCCTTGTCTCCTTTCGCCACGTGGGTTTCGGGAACTGACTCAGACTCTCTGACTTGGCCACAAGCATGCTTACCTGCTGAGCCATCACCAGCTCATGTCCCAGTTTTTTATTGACAGAACTCAAAACTTCACTTATGAATACTGAATTCTGATGTCAGGCGGCATGAAACAATCTTATGTAAGGTATACCCACCCACCTATCCTTGTTTTTTTTTTTTTTAATCTTTTTGTTTTTAAGTAAAAACCATTCTTAATTTACTGGTATATACAAAGAGAGAGAGAGAGAGAGAGAGAGAGAGAGAGACCACAAGCAAATTTGACCAGTTAACTACACACGGATGATGTCAGATATGTTTCTATAGTGCGTATCCATACTTAAGTCTTAGGGCACAGCCACTCCTGTTATACATCCTGAACTCTTTACTAATCTCAGGCCAAGCATGAGAAATGAATTGTTTGGAGGGTAAGGGAGACAGATGCCGAATAACCCTGCTTCAAGCAAAGCTATAAGGAATAACTGAACTGCACAGCTTTAGATGTTGGGAGGGTCAGTAAAGGTCAGCTCGAGCATCAAAAAAGCAATGTTTGGAGAGGGGATTGGAGAGATGGCTCAAGGATTAACAGAACTGAAGGCTAGCACTTCCAGAGGATCCTAGCTCTGTTTCCAGTATTGGAACTGGGCAGTTCAGAACCTCCTGTAACTCTACCTCCAGAGAATACAGCACCCTCTTCTGGCCTCTTCAGGCACTGCACTCACATGGCTCAGAGACATAGACACACACACAGACACACATATATTAATACTTAAATAATAATAATAATAAGTAGTGGGTAATTAATTAATAAAGAGTTCCACCTTGCCAGGCCTCTGCACCACTCCTTCCAAGTATCCAGTAAAGCATGACTCTTAAATTTCAATAGTTAACCAAATATCTTTATGTCTATAAAACTCCCAAGTTACATAATGCCAGTTTACAATGATAAAGTCTTATCCCAATTATCTAACCTCTCCAAAATGCTAGAAATATGTCTGAAGCTATCTGTATATCCGCGTCCCTTCTCGGCTAATCTTGTCTACTGAGCTTTTTCTCTCCACCCCTCACCTCTCTTAGCTCCTCCTCCTCTCTCCCCTCCAATCACTGACCTCTCACTCCCTCTCTCTCCACCCCTCACCTCTCTTAGCTCCTCCTCCTCTCTCCCCTCCAATCACTGACCTCTCACTGCCTCTCTCTCTGCCCCTCACCTCCTCCTCTTCTCTCCCCTCCAATCACTGACCTCTCACTGCCTCTCTCTCCACCCCTCACCTCTCTTAGCTTCTCCTCTTCTCTCCCCTCCAATCACTGACCTCTCACTGCCTCTCTCTCTGCCCCTCACCTCCTTTAGCTCCTCCTCCTCTCTCTCCTCCAATCACTGGCCTCTCACTGCCTCAATGTGAATGGATGGGAAATATCTTGCAACAGTTAGATTTTGAAATGAAATGAAAGTTTCCTAGAAGAACTCACATGTGGAGCTGCAGGGTTCTTAAGGAAGCCTTTTAATCCTGCAAGTTTGAGCTCTCTGCTCTGTGAAATGCTGTTAGTGCCTTCTGCCATCTTGAAAACTCAGTGTCTGCTTTGAGAAGGAACCATGGATCGAGTGTTGGTTGTTCCTCTCATGTCAGGAAGGTGTGGGTGTCTGCTCCCCAAAGCTCAGAAGCTGCACCACCCTGCTTCAGAGAGGATCCCAGGGCCCAGACTTATTTGCTTAAAAAAGTGAACCAGAAAGCAAGGGCACCAACCCCCCTCCCCCCCAAACAGGCAAAGAGCAGAGAGAATGTTTTCCTGCATCTAGCATGGAAATTGTTCTCTGTATTTCCAAGAAGCCTTTCTCTCATTTGCTCATTCTCTCTCCCTCTCCCCACCTCCCCTTCCTCTCTCTTTCTCTCCCCTTCCTTTCGCTTTCTTTTTTACACTGGGATTCTCTGTGTAACATGGGCTGGCTTTGAACTCCCTATTCTTCTGCTCCAGGCTCCCAGTGCTGCACCACACTGGCACATCTGCCCAAAGATACCATCTTGATTCTCTTGCCTCTTTGGATGGGTTTTGAATCCAGCTTTCCCCCACATAGCTCAGGCTATCAGGGAACTTTCTATACCCCTGCCTCTGTCTCCTGAGTGTTCTATCCTCCTGTCAGAGACCTGTGTCGCCTTGTCTGGCTCTTCTGTTTCTTTCTCAGTGGGCTTTGGCAGTGTGCTCTCCCCTTCTCTAAAGGCAAGGGGTCTCCAGGGCTAACTCCTCAGGCCTGAGGGCTCTTTCTTTAGCGTGTAAACCCAGTTGTAGTATGCAACAGCTCTTGTCTGTCCTGTGAACCAGGGAGTCTCAGAAGCATCCATACACTACCCACTTTCCAGCCTGTGCTACCAGAATACACACCATGTGGAGAAGATCAATCTGGTGTTTCTATGTCCCAGATCCTTGCTGGTACCAATCCCAAGAGGACTAGTCAGCACCCTCCTGGTTCTACCTGAGCGCCTTCCTAGGCTTGGCTCTTTCAGAACATCCCCTCTGGGTAACACCAGACAGCTCAAATTTCCGATATCTGCATCCTATCTGAACCCTCTCCTTCAAAGACAAGATCCATTTCACTGTGAAATGGATGCCCTGGGGAAAGGCCCCAGGTTCCCAGACTGGAGACTTAAACTCTCAACTTCCCCAGTGCCCCTAGCATACTCAAATCTTCCTGTTTCATCTGGCCTGGGTTTGAGAGAATGGCTATAAATCCTGGATAGAGTTTTTGCTGCTTTTTTTTCTATAGTTGTAGCAACACAAGGCTTCTAGGTAGCCAACTTTCCACCTGCAAGAGACATTCTGCAAAATCTTAAAACACAGGGAAAAAAATGCAGTTTGCCTTCTGCCCTTCCCAACGTGCTGCAAAGCAAGAATACAGAGAACCAGCAGTAGGACTGGCTCACCAGTGTGATGATTGCCGCCTGTGTTTCTGCCGCCTGGTTCTACCCTCGGGGCTTGGCCATCTTCCCATGGAAACAGAGAAGGCCCTGAGTGGGAGATGTGAGACTAGCATTGCTTCTTATTATTAGCATAAATTAATTACATAAGCTAATTGATTTCACGATGAGAATTTCATAGATGTGTATCCTATACTTTGATCATACTCTCTGACTATTAACCTCTCTTGTTCCCAACACCTCTGGCTGGTCAATGGTTTCGTTCTTATCCTCAGATACACCCCCTCTACGTTCATGTGAGACAGATACTACTGGAGATTTCCCCTGGTATGTGGGACACCCCTGTTCTTTAACATGCAGAATGTGAGGTCTAGACTGAGGGCTAAATCCTGATGTTACGTAGTGTGGATTTTTTGGTTCATACATTGTGAGCCCAGTACCTGGTGTGGCAACACCGAGAGGTGATGGCGTCTTGGTGAGCCAACGTCATATGGAATTTGGTCAGGTCACTGGGGATGCTGTCCTTGGAAAGGATTACTGGATCCTAGTCAGCTTCTGGGTGAGTGAGTTCTTCCCCGGAGTGTGAGTTCTTCCCATCAGCCATGATAGCACTCCTTCACAGATATATTCCTGCCAAATACTGTCCACGTTTCACTGTGTCGTGATATAGCTTGTGGCCTTTACAAGAGCCAAACCGAAGGCAGCCCTGTTCTCGTAGATCTCCAGAATGGTTAGTTAAGTAGACCTCTCTTCTTTATATAGTACTCAACCTTGAGAAGTTTGCTTTAGCAAAGGAAATCTGACTAAGATAGACATCGGAGTCCTTGGAGGAAACAACTGGAGAAGCCACAATGTGTCCACTTCTCCTCCCTTGTTGGGACCCTAAATAGGACCAAGCTGAGCATCAGTAAGGTTCAGCAGATTTTGGACAATAACACTGAGTGCCTAAACTCAACGACCCAATTCATGAAGCCACCATCCGTGCATACACTAAAGGTACGTCCAGCTCTCGCTGAAAAAATAAATGACCCATTTTATAAGTGGAAAGCTATGGAGCCAAAGAAAAATCAGCCTAGTATTTGTGCCTGTCAATACAGGAGCAATTGAAGACCCTCCCACAGCACTGGGGGGGAATGGGTCTGGGGGGGGCGGCTGGGCAGTTAAGAGTGAGCACTGCATCTGCAGAGAGGCTGCATACAATTCCCAGTTCCCAAGTCCAGCAACTCACAACTGCCCCTAATTCTAGCTCCATGGAAGATCTTACTCCCTCTTCTGGCCTTCAAAGGTACTGCACTCACATGCCTAAACCTGCACACATATAATTTAAAATAAATTTTTAATTAAAAAATAAAAGCAGAATTCAGGGGGAGGGGGAGATAACAGGAAACTTCAGAAACACATTAAAGTGTCACCCAAAGCTTCTTAGACTCTGGGTGACTCATATAGATCTGTAATCAAGTCACCGATATATTTAGTATCATTAATAGTTATTATTAAGGCATGAAACGTCTGGGGACAGAAGAAATTCAAATAATATGCCAATCATAATTTTAAAATGCAACGTGAAGTAACCCAGAGGCCATCAGACAGGCACACTGAGAAAACACTGACTCTGTTTACCAATCAGCCTCAGTCACCAAGACCTTCCGGAGTCTTCCACACATTGAGTATTTTGTTGAACGACCAACACCTTTCTTTGAATCATCTGTTGGTATTGCTAAAATCACCCCATTGAGGATCCCAGTCTCCAACCTCTGAATGCTACCTTCCTGTTAGCCCTGTCCCCTCAGAGGCCACGCCTCTTGAGCTAAGGCATGATACACAGAGCCTTGAATATCACCTCAATTTTCAGGGAGTAGATTTTCTCGTTGGCCAACTTGACACAAAAGCACTTAGTTCACTTTCCCCACCAATCAATTTTTTAAATATTCATCATGATTTGATCCTATGGTTACATTCCGAATCTTGATTTCTTGGTAGAGACAAGGATGATGGACGATTATTCTGGCAGATTCGGGTACTTCCGTGGTCAAACCATTATTGGATTGGTTTGCTTTTTTGAACGCCGGTGAAATGGAATCTGTTTGCAAATGCATCTGGAGCTCTGAATGCATTCGCTGGAGGGGGCAATCTGAGCAATACTAGAATTTCAAGAAGTCTAGGTCGTCCTACAGTCTTGTAAGTAGACATTTATAGATTATAATGATAGCAGCTTAAGACCCCCAACGGCATCACTCCATGGTTCTTTATAATCATTTTTGCACATTATCCTCGGAGTTGAACTCCATGGAAGTTTGGCCAAGAAGTCATATTGCCTCCACTGTACAGATGGGGAAGTTAAGACCCAGCCAACCTGAAAGATTTGCCTTCAGACCAAGTTCCCATACCAATGGGGCACCTTTACTGACAAAGATGAAATTGGTTCAGGCATCACAGGGACAGGGATGTCCCCCAGTTGCCTCACTATCCACAGTGAGATGGACGATTGGTCAACGTGCCCACAGAACTGTGGGAGACCACAAATAAGCTGGTGATTCTGGGGTCCACAGGTGTTCATGAGTTGCAGATAATGACTATCAATCTCTTTAAAGTACAGTTGAGTCCAACAGTTCTAAGCCTGAGAAGGGTCTGATCCATCAGTTCCCTCTAGACAGGCCGATCAAGATGGTGAGCATCTGATCCATCAGTTCCCACTAGACAGGCCGATCAAGGTGGTGAGCAATATCCATATTGGGGACGGCCTATGGTCAGGTACGAAAACCCAGAGCCCTTGGTCTAACATCCTCACTTTCTTTCTGATGTCTTCCTCCTCCATAGGAGTGGTCAGGTTTAGGTCTGGCAATGAGTTTAGAATCACATTACCACTTCCCACCTTGGTTTCTGGTTAACAGTTGAAGGAAGTGTCCTCTCTCTCTGATCTGGATCCATTGGCCAGATCCCCCAGTTCTGCATTCCCACAACCATGAAAGTGAGATGCTCCAAGTTCAGAAGAACCAATGGCGGTGGATGTGTGGCACGGAAATAAAGCTTGGTAAACACAGGTTGGGACTTGGTGAGCACAGGACCCCCTGCTACCCTCTTCTGAAGCTCCTGAAGGTAGCAGGACCAGAGAGAGCCTGAGTCCAAACAGCCTTGCAAGATAGTGCCGTTTGTTGTAGGACCAGTAGAGATTCATTGGGATAAGTCACCCAAGAAGCCATCTTTCCATCCCTCTCTCCCCTACTCCCAAGATTGCCATGCCCTGGCCATGTAGGATGACTCTCTAGTCTCCAACTGGTCTCCACTACTCCTTCCCTTGGGGCCTTGATACAGCCCTTGCCCACCATCCCAGTGTGGAATTCTTCCTTTTCTGCCTTCACCTTATCCTTCAGCATAGGATACCTCTACTTCTGTAATGACTTCCTGATTATTCCAACCCCACCATTGGTGGCTGTCAAACAGGTGACTTCAGTCCCACTCTTAGCATCAGTAGCTGAACAAGTGAAATGGCCATGCCTGCTCCTCTCAAGAAGACTGGTAACACCACGAGGACAGGGACCGTGAGATTTCACTGAGGAGGGATGCCTCATTGCTTGTTCTGACATTGCTGTTAGTCGCCACAGTGTGACGCAAGCTCATCACAGACGTCAGTATTTTTCTAGCAGAAGATATAAGTGAAACGCACAAGAGAAGAGACAGAGAGGAAGGGAGGGGAAGCACGGGACCACTGAGGAAAAAGAGCCATGCCTGAGGCCAGGACAGGGGCAGGGAGTGGATCAGTGGGGGATCCTAGAACAAGAAGAGGGTGGCTCAAGATGGCAGATGAGGAGGTATGACACTCACAGGGCACTGGGACATCATCTCATGGGGAAAAAGAGGTGGTGGCCAGGCCTTCCTAGTGCTTTGGCATTGCTGCAACCTCAGTCACCCCAGCCCTCACCGGCCAGAGTCGGAGCCCCACGCTGGAATGGTTCCAGATGCCCCCCACCCCTGTCAGCGCCCACCCTCCTCTCTGTACCTCTTGCTTTGAGGCCATCAACATTTCCCATCACTGCCACGCGAAAAGTAAGTACATCATACGTTAATTTGTATTGTCACTGCACTGTAGAGCCGCGGTAAAGAACACATTCATTTTTAATCCACTATGAATAATATATAAATATGTATACCGTGTGGAGGGTCAAGAGGGGTGATGAGAAAGCAAGCAGTACATTGTTTATAGTGAAAGTTGGGGAATGAGATATTTTTCTTACTTGCCACGATGGAAATAGCTATTCTTTCCCTACACCTAAGGGGGAGAGGAAAATGCCTGTCCTTGAGGGACCATCCATTAGTTACAGTCTGGCAATGGGCAGAGGCTTCAGAGAGCTGCGCCTTGGTGCTTCCACACCTTCTGAACTGATGACTTACTTCCCTTGGATGTAGGGCAGAGGATGAGGGTGGGGGTTGGTGGGTGGGTGGGTGATCGGGCCCGGTATTCAGTAATGACACACTCTTCAGAGCATGCGCGAAGAAGTCACCCTCATTGAGTGGTTCTCCAAAAGACAGAAAGGGGGAAAGGGTAACAGGAAGATGGCTTTCTCTTTCACAGTATACATGTCTGAGCCAAAGAGGGTTTTGGTTAAGCTGATGTTAAGCATATACTCATCTCTCTGACTGCTCTGGATGCTTCCGGCAAGTTCTTTTTGCCAGAGGATTCTTTATGAATATATTCCAGGAGGTGTTCCATAGACACAAGGAGAGTGTATAGTGTGTGTGTGTGTGTGTGTGTGTGTGTGAGAGAGAGAGAGAGAGAGAGAGAGAGAGAGAGAGAGAGAGAGACAGACAGACAGACAGACAGACAGACAGAGACAGAGAGACAGAGAGAAACAGAGAGAGAGAAAGAGAGAGACCTCATACGCATGGACACAAGTCCCATAGAGTTCTCCAGAAGACCATCATATCCTTGCACTGAGCACTTGGGACACTCCTGGAATATTGGCTCAAGAGAGACACTCATTCTTCAATGTGGCAGTTGGTCTTGAGTGTCAACCTGATGGACTGAGAGACAGGAAGATTAGCTAGCATGCCTCTGGGCATGTCTTTGAAGAGATTTCCAGCTCCAATTAGACAGTGAGTAGTCTGACTTAATCAGCGGTTGAAATCACTGATGGATTCATGACTCCACTAGAGGCGAGCAGGGCTTCCTAGAAGGAAAATGAAAGTGGAGAAGTGTCCTCCCCCAGGGACTCGTCTGGCCCCTTCTGTGACTGCCCTGCTCTGCTTCCTGTCCGCTATGAGGTGAACGCCTGGACTCTACAATGCCATCCCTGTGTGATGTCTTCAAACTGTGAGCCAAAATAAATCACTCTTCCTTTAGGGTCTCTCGGGTACTTTGGTCACAGCTACATCTGAGTAAGAGCATCCACAAACAGTTGGCTCCAAGACAGTCTCCCACTGTGAGCTCTAAAATCTGTCAACATGGAAGCTATTCACACCCTTCCTCTTTCCCCCTTCCTTCTTTCTCTATCTCTTTTGGCGGCGGCAGCTGCTGCTGCTGCTGCTGCTGCTGCTGCTGCTGCTGCTGCTGCTGCTGCTATGGTGGCAGCGGTGGCAGCGCCCGGCAGAGGCAGCAGAGGAGGCAGTGAGACAGGCTCTATCTATATAGCCTGGGCTGGGCTCCAACATAACGCCTCATGATTATAAGCATGTATATACCTTACTTGCCACATATTTCTAATCATGTCTGGATTATTATGAGCACCTGCCATTCTCACAGTTCTGTCAACAGCACCCATAAGGGGTGGCCCTCAACCATCTAGAACTCCAAGGTCAGAGGTTCTGATACCCCTCTGCTGGCCTCCACGTGCACTATCCTCACATGAACACACCCACGTGCACACATAATTAAAATAAGATGAGTCTTTAAGAAATAAGGGACATAATGAAAGTGGTGAGTGAACGGCTGTTACACTCTATCGTTTGGAGCAGGGCAGGCAGGCAGGAGAGACCTGCACTCTGTGTTCACCACAGACAAGATCGTCAAAGGACGGACTACACAATAATAAGTGAGACGCCACGTGGACAACCGCGTTCAAGAGAGCCTGGAAGACAGACAAGTTGGAGGGCGTATCCACACACCACTTGGCTTGCACGGCTCCTTCATGGTACTCACAGTGTACTTAAAGAACACATCTTGGTTTGTGATACTATACAGAATTTCACCCCTTATGTTCAGTCAACCTGCAGATGTGTGGCTAGCCAGCCTGAACATCCAAGTCACCGCATTTCCATCCTGCACCCTCACCACGTGCTGTTTTCTAAAGGGAGCAAGGCTGGAGTGGGGAAAAGCAGCCCTCACAGCCATCTCACACGGGGCGAAAGGCTTGGGAAGAGCTGCCTCCCATGGGCTGGGCACTAAGAAGGCTGATGGTAATACAGGGACATCTAAGCCAAAGCCCACTGGACTCCCAGCAAACGACATTTTGCACAACACATGTTCATAAAGCAGGAGACTGGCTTTACCTACGGAACCAACCAGGATAGGTTAGACTATCAGCCCCTGGAAGCCCAAGTGCCTGTGCCTGGGGGAAAGCCACGGGGCAGAGCACTAACTGCAGGTTCAAGGACAGGTCTGGCCTTTGAGGTGGTGGTCTGGTTTTCCCTGGGTGTCTCAGTCTTCCTATTCTGCTTCTCTAAGCTCACAGCCTTGACCCCGATGTTGTAGGGTGTGAGGGTCCTTGTCTAGAACCCCTAGAAGATTCTTGTTCCAAGTTCAGATCCGGCAGGGCAATGAGGCTGCTCAACTTACACAAGCAGGGACCTCCCAGAAGCGCTGCTTCCTTGGTTGCATATATTACACTTCCTAAATTCCCCCCCTGATTCTGAGTAGGTGAGAATGTTCCAATCAGGTATGTAATTCATGTTTTCCATTTTCAAAAAAAAATATTCTTTCATCTAATCAAAGACGCTAAAACACTTTGGAATAGTACAAATAATTTCAGGTTTTAAATTCCAAGTGATTTGGGTTTTAATTTAAAAGGCTACTCAAAGGCATATTCATTTTGAAAGTGGAGTCTTATCCAGGTGGTAACTTACCAGCAACATCACTGAGAGATCATATTTAGCTTAATATACAGACAGACTATGGGTGTGTTATATAAAGTATCCCTGAATATATTTTTAGCATGCTCCTACAGATCTTCTATGGTGTTTATCAACCAAGAGGGTCTAGAAAGGTTGCTCTCTAATGCCATTCTCAACAAAATGTTCTGGGAGGGGGAAGGAGAAGGTGGAGGAGACCTCGCTGTCTTGGTGAGGTCACAGTCCCAAAGATTCCCCAATTCCCCACATCACAGCATCTGTGACCAAGAGTTCAAAGTCAGGCCTGTGAGGTGGCATTTCAGAGTCACACGGTAACAAGCCCTTTGGAGAAGTGGCTGATTCTACAAGGGCTGGAGAATACACAAGATGATCCCAGAACATTTGGCGCTGTGAAATAAATTGTTGCTTTTTAAAGCCTCCATTAAAAGGTGCATGAGGGCGTCTCAAAACAGCGTGGAGCCAGAAGGAGCCCCGAAGGCTCAAACGCAGAACGTTTTCAACAACAAAGTAAATAATATCGCCCCAAATCATAGCCTAATGTATAAAATAAATATCCACAAGTCACACTGACATAAATGATTGAATCAGTAAATATGTAGGGAAGGATCTGCAAATGCGTATCGCAAATAATTCATGTAGACATTGACTACTTAGGGAGGCAGAGGCAGGGTCCCATCCTGAGGTGTAGGGTATCTGGCACATGGAGGGGAGCAGTGTTACTTTGCAGATGAGTCCTGCCTTAGCCAGGTGCTCAAGGTCACAGTGACAGGTATCCTTGATCAGGTACAAGAAGGACACTCTGGGTTTGTCATCTTTCTTCCCCAAACCCAGAGCTCCAGTCTAAACATGAGGAATTACAGCCAAGGGACATCTTACAAGGCACAGTCAAGGTGATCACAGACAGAAGATCCTGAGACCTCGCAGCTCAGAAGCGTGGGGGACATATGACAACTCATGCCAATGCTACCTCCAGAATGAGTTCTCTGAGCAGAGCGTGGGCATCAAGTAAAAGCCAAGGCAGTCTGAGTAAAAGACCAGCTGACTTAACAGCAGTGTATCAATATTGGTTCATTGCTTGTGATGAATGTAATCCAGTAATGTATAAGACATTCAGGATAGAAGGATCTGGCCAAGAGACCCATGCATCTCCTCACTACCTGTGCATATGTTTTGTTGATCTAAATCTGTACTAAAATAAAATAGACTCACTTTCAAAGTTCTCTTACATACCGCCTATCATTACTGGATGATGAAACCTAGAGCTAATGTTCCGTAGCAGGAAAATCCCAACACCTGACTTCAGGCAAAGACCACAGCTAAACGGTATGGTCCTGGTGTAAGGTGCCAGCCGGTAGGGCTGGTAGAGATGGCTCAGGGATTAAGAGCACTACTCTTGCACGGAATACAGGTTGGGTTTCCAGCACATCTGGTATCTCCCGATCTGATACCCTCTGGTCTCCAGGCACACCTGCACAAACATATACTCAGGCACAAACACATACAAATAATAGAAACGAGTATAGGATAATAAGCCTGGCAGGTGGCTTGCAAATTACCCTGATAAGACACACTTGATGGGGGAAAAAGGGGGGGGGGGCATCACACCCCCCTTCCCCAGACCTACTACCAAGGGTCAGAGGAGGAATCAGCATTGAGCCCTGGTAGTTTTGATTACTGAATCTAAGTGGTTAAAAGTGGAGGCTCTCAAGTCATAGCCAGACCTTGTTTGACTGGGTCTGAGTGTACCTTTGAGAAGCTGTTTCATCCTCTGTATCTCAGGGGTGTAAAAGGGGCATTATAATACTGACAAAAGATAAGACACTGGTTGGATTGTAATTTGGGTGGACTGAGAGAAAGTCAGTAAGACATTTAGCGTGTGGCTCAGGACGGGGACTCTGAGACTCTGAAGATGCCTGCTTGGCCAGGGATACCAAGCCCGAGACAGAACTCAGCTTTGGCTGTGTAGTTGGAGCTGAACTGACCCTGTAGCTTAGGGTGCAGGCTGGGAAGAGCTCCAACAGGAAGAGCTACAGAAAAGGGTCTTTGGTTGGTGGGGACTTTGCCAGGCACAGTCTCCAAGAGTCCATACCTCCCTGCCCACATTGCAAGCAACCCTGGACACTGCAAGGGCTCCCTGCCATGCCCCCTTCTCCTTCACACTCCCCCCTTCCTGTTCTTTGCCGTCTTCCCAGGCAGCTTTAACTCCCACGCCCAGACCACTCCCTGTGGTTCCAAGTCACAGCACATTTATTTGTTTGCCTCGGGCAGCCATGGTCTGTGGAGCCACCAGCCAGCCTGGGTGGTCAGCCTGCCGGCGGCATGTGCTCCACAGCCACTATTGATCTGGGATCTTAAATCATCCCCGGATTTTATGAAAACATTTACGTTTATCATTAAATAACCTTCAAAGGGTCGATGAACTTACTTTCTTTTTCTTTTTCTTTTTTTTTTTTTTGAAGATTTTCAGATGTGTAATATAATAATACTCTAATGAGACTCTGGGTTTGTCTCTGGGCAAGTGCATTTAATACTGAGGGGATTGCTAAGAGAGGCCACAGGAAGGAGACATCAGCCTCAGGGTGAAGTGCACCCCAGGAGTGGGGCAGCTGGCAGCTTCCACACCTGGCAGGACATTTTGCTGTCTGTAGCATGTGGGGGCGTGTACACTGTGCTAAGCATTTTGGAGATTCACAACCTTAGGATAAAAAAAGAGAGAGAGATTCATAGCTATGTGCTATGACTCAAACACAGCTACGTTTGTTGTTCTTATATTTTTTTTAATATATTGATTTCAAGATATTAAACAAAATAAAAGCATTATTCAGAAGGCAAAACTGAGAGCAATTTCTAACATCAGCAGCTGTAACACCTGCTAGTCGTACCAATCTCTCGGCCTTCGGGATGCTGAGCTGACAGGGTTACCCAAGACCCTGGGCAAACAGAAGGAAATCCTGAGAGGTGCCAACAGACAGCCCTGTGCTGGGCAAATCTCGCTAAAGAACCACCAAGACAACAGGACCAACTCTCTCTTTCACACACACACACACACACACACACACACACACACACACACACACAAACTGATTTCATAGGAAAATGTGTTTTTCCAGTTTCCCCGGAGAAGTCAGGAGGCAGCAGATAGCGCCTGCCCCTGCCACTCCTGGAATGGCCTGGCTGGCTGGCACCCTCTCACCCTGTGTGTGCCCATCCAGCCTCTGCCAGCATCGAGGCCCTGTGTACAAGCACAGCCTTACCTTGTAGTGAGTGGGTGGGAGGGGTGAGGGCCTTACAGCCATTTCTGCCCCAGATGGGCCTCATTCCTGTGCACGCCCAGTGAAATAAGCAAGCGGTGGTCGTGGCCTACTCCCTGGCTTCCTGTTTTCCATTGTGTCTCTGAAAATGAACACACGAGCTCTTCCTTCTAGTTCCTGGTTTGCGGTAGCGTTTAAATGCGGGAGGGTGGGACCAATATGGTAAGGTGGCTGTGCCCAGGGTGTGCTGTGCATTGTATCCCATTGGAAAGACAGTGGTCAGAGGGAGGGGATAGCTCTAACACAGGAAATAAAACGGCAGTCTACCGCAAGTTGTTCTCCGAGGTTATCTGTGAGAATCCACGACTTGCACACAACACTCCTCAAAGCTAGCATGTTTCCTGCAGGGTAGGGGTTGCTATGGATGGCCCCTCTCTAAAAAACTGGGGCAGAAGTAGTCACATTCTGCCAGGTGTGGTGCCATTCTAGGTACTGAGGTCAGAGCGTGTGCGAGAGAAGCACAGACACCCCTTCCCATAAAGGAATCGGTGTCTGCTCGTCATCCACACCCAGGGCCTTCATCCTCAGAGATGCTCGGACAGGATATTTTGAAAGCTGCATCCTCTTAACCTGTTCATTTCCCTGCAACTAGTTCTGGAACAATAGGAAATGATGAAGAAAAAAGACAGGAACATAGAGTTTCAGACTGCTGGCTGCTACTGTGGTGGCATGCCTATGAGTGAATGAATGAATGAATGAATGATGTCCACAGGAGAGGTAGCTATCCCCCCAAGCTCTCTTTCATGGAGTCACAAAAGAAATGCAATCCTTTTCTTCTCTTTTCTTCCCCCTAATAAAAGGCTCTTTCTAAAAATCAAAGGTGTCAGACTTTGCGCTCTCTTGCTGCTGTGACCCAGAAGAGGGCTGAGGAAGGACAGATGTCGGCATCCAGCTGCAATGAAGCATGCAAAAGTTTCTCTCTAATCCACTTCTCTCTCTGTAGTCACGTAAACCAAAACAAATGGGCGTGGCTTTACATTAGGGCGGCAGGGTGGGGGCGGGCGGGACCCAGAGCCGCAGCAGTAGGACTTCCATTGCATAATGCAGCCTCCTCCATGCCATCTTGCTATGATTTTCCTTCTGCAGAGGGGGAAAAAAAATCTCCCTATAGCGAGAAAGGGTTCCTCTATGCAGGGCATCCAGAGGGTCAGCTCCTGTGCCCTTTGGTCCCATACAAGATGACATTTCCCAACGGGGCAGTTGTAAAAAGTGTCCTTCGCGCAGGGAGACCGCAGAACAAACACCCACACGCAGGTACACACAAGCACCCAGTGACACACACATCACACACCAACACCCTGCTAAACTAACAGGATCGGTTTAATCACCAGCACCGTCGTTTTCAACTACTTGAATAAATCCAGGGGAATTATAAACGAAGCCCGTGTGTAATTAAAGTGAGGGTTGTTAGACTCTTCATTTAATAAAACACTTGAAAAGAAAAGCCCTGGTAGGTCTCACAATGCCGGGGGAAGCAGAAGGGGAGGGGTACGCGCGCGTGCACACACACATGAGCGCGTAGGCGAGAGAGGCCGGCCTCTTTAGCGTGTAGCTGCGCCCACCTTGTGAACCCATTCCCCTTTCAATCTTGTAAGGAGCTGGGAGGGCGAGGCTCCGGTCTGGGGCTCTGTCACCGCCAGCAGTTGTAACAGCTGCGAAGCGCTCGTTTCAGTGCAGGCGGCAAGGAGAGATGTGACGGATTTCGCCCATGGCAGAATGGCGTTCCGTTTCTGGCCCTTCAGGCAAAAACAGTAAAAGAAAATTCGAGATTTCCCCCCTTAAACTTCCCACAACAACCTCAGCAGAACCACATGACTCGCCTTCTACAATCTTCCCTGGTGTGCTCAATGCTACTTTGGCAGGGACTCAGAATTACTGTTACATAAATTCCATCTGATGCCAGAGCGACCATCTGTGAGAGGGAGCTGCTTCACCTACGTCTGCCTGCAAAGCCACTCTCCCCGAGACAAGGGAGAAGGGGGAAAAGAATTTGATTAATTTGCAGAATGCTTGTGATTTGCTCATATACTATTATAACTCCTCATCAGCACATGACAAATCCCCAGCCCTGGGTGCAGGCACCCGTTTGATTCCAGCAGTGTCTTGCGTCGACACCTGACAGACTGCGGAGCTTCTAATGACTTTCAGATGCTTACAAACAGTAATTCCATCTTCAGAATAAAAAAAGGGAGGAAAAAAAATCCATAGGAAGAAAAGAGGAGAGAACTTCTTCCTCTGGCACATTTCCTTCCTGGGTCTCAACGTGATTTAACTGCGAGGGTGGCTGCAGCTTCTGAAAGGGGGCCCTCCCAGGCATTGCCACAGCTTACGGCCACGCTGCACATAGAAACAAAGACTCCCCCACCCCCGATTCTGGATGTCAAGTCAGCAGAGGCCACACTCCGGTGATGCCAGCCGGTGCCCAGGTGCCAGCCAAGGCTAAGACAGGGCGCTCTCTCCCGGCTTCTGCATTTCAGAACCCTGTTCGTTTTGTCTGCTTTTAACACACCGATCATCTCTCAGCTTCTACACATACATCTGTGTGGTGCTGACTGCAGTTTGGTTCCCGCCTTCTCCCCCCCCCCCCCCGCCCCCGCCTCTTCTTTGCTTTTAAAACTCTGATTATGCCTCCAAACCTCTGCCTCTGTGCTTGATTGCCTGTTTTAGATTAGAGATTTTTAGCCAGGAGACAAAGACTTCAGAATGCACATTAGTCCTGTGTATGAGGACCCACAGAAGGAAAAGCGATAAAACGCAACGTGCCATCTGTCCACAAACAATAACCTGTGTGTTTGGAGGCTCACAAATTACTTAGCACAGAACCTTCCCAAATTACAGAGCCTTGAGACAGAGCAGAGCTGTGAGCGAGACCCTCTTTGATGTCCTTCGGTATTTCCCACCCCCTCACGCTCGCCCCCCCACCCCCACAAATTGATTGCTAACAGTTGAGGAATGTCTCCGTGACTAGTAGATTTTTATTATCTGCATCTTCCTGGTTACATTTGGCCTGGGACCCCAGAAGGCGTGGCTCCCACCACCGCCCCCCCCCCCCAGCTGCAGCTGCTTGGGACAAGGGGCCCAGATGCAGTCTGTCTCCTGCTTGTTGTTGTGAGCTTTGGGTGGGTGGGGGGTGAGGAGGGGGTGGGACGGGGGAGGTTGTCTTCTGAGTGGGTCTCCATTTGATACAGAAAGATCCCAACAAACTCTGTCTGCTCAGAAAGCCAGACAGCTGGCTCTGCTCGGGGAAAAATAGTCAAGGTTTTGTTGGTGACACTGTTGGTCTGTTCAAATCGTCCTCCTGCCCACTGCCAGCCTTCTCTCCAGAAACATTGATACCAGTCCCTGTTCTGACTCTAAGAAACAACCTCAGGAGCCCCCAGGCCATCAAAAACTCATAATGGTTAGTCAGAATCTGAGGTTCAGCTAGAAAACGCCTTATGAAATGATTTAGTAAAATGGAAGGCAAAGAAAGAACACGCACTGCTAAAGTGGGAGAGGATTTCTGTTTGTGGCCGGCTTGCAGGTTAACTGGCACTGCGTGCCTTTTGTTTGTAGGACACGGCAGCTGTCCTGACGCCATGACTCTGCTGCTGTCTCAACCTGTGTGTGGCTCCCACGTGGCCAATCCTCCCAGTTCCCGGAAGTGGAAACTGAGGTTCCCAGAGAGTCTGGTGAAAGCAAAGGTGTGACGGCTGACTCCTGAAACTAGGCAATGGCCTTGGGCCACAGATGAATCCCTGGGTCCTGGTTTAAAGATAAGACCTGAAGGCAGCGGGTGGGATTGGTGGCATCCTGTGGAAAACGCCCTGTGGTTGCTAGGAACAACCAGGCATGGGTGGACACTGCAGATGTAAACCTGTGTGTCTTAACAGAGCTTCCAGATAGACATATCATTACACATGTGCACACACAGACACACATACACACACACACACAGATAACATGAACTATTATCTTCATGAAGCCCTGTTCCCAGACTCTCTTCAGGATTGAGATTCAAGATTCCAAGTCTGCTCCGGGCAGGGGGTCTTCTTGCCTCTATTCAGGGGCTCAGTCTTACAGGAACATACAACCCTTGCTCGACTGTCCAGCAAAACCAGGCACCGGGTAGATGGCGGTGATCAGGTAGAGATCCTATTTCAGGAGTCCTGGAGGTCCTGAGAATGAACTAGTTTTCATGGTAGATTCTCAAACCTGAAGTCAATAGGGACAAACTTTAAGTAAGGTTTGGCTGGAATGCACTGGGGTGGGAGCCACTTAAGTTCAAAGAAATGGCTATTTATTTGTTTTTACTATGCAATGCCAAATGGTGAGCCACATTGCCATTCCCCGTATTCCAATGACTTTCTGATTCCAATAATGAAACCAGTTCTGTGTTTTTCAGTCTCGAATCATAGACAAGGACATCCTATGTTTTTTTTTAATTCTGTCATTGCTACGGTCACTGTCTTCATTTACATTTGGCCCCAGGTTTATAGTTAGCCAATTCCACATGTTATACAAAAAGCGGTGGAGAAGGAACTTCCGGGAGCCTCTGCTGGCCAGAGGACAGCATCTCATCTCTACTGTCTGTCCATATTCTATCCTGGAACTCACTATAGATCTCAGTCTTGAAGTCTTAATCCTCCTGCCTCAGCTGCCTGCTCTTGGAGATAAAAGGCGCACACATACATATGTTGCTTAGATTTTAATTCTTTGATATATTTTTGATGTGGGTCTGACTATGTGGCCAGGGCTACCCCCCCCCAAAGAGTCTCCTGTCTCAGCCTCCTGAGTGTTGGGATGATAGGGTGTATCTCCACACTGAGTTATCATTTAAAATATAAAAGCGTGTCTAGGTACAATTCAAGCTCTAGCTTGTTTGTGTTCCGTTGTTACAACAGTGACCTTTCCCAAGATGGGCGAGCTTTCCTAAGCCCCTCCTCTCCACACAGGAGCCTTGAAAAGGAGAGGCTCCCCAAGTATTCTTCCAATGGGGAGGGGCACTCTCTGTTAAGATGTGTCAGGAAGCAGGTGTTGGGACAGGTTGGTCTATCTCACTCTCCCATCCCAAAGAGGCGTGCTTTCAGGTTTCAAGATCCAGTTTTGGACACAAACCCTTATCTCATGGGAGCTTTATAGTCCGATGAAATCTGGCAATCACTGCCAACCCCAGCAGGCAGGTGGCGACAATAGGACCCTGACTTTGGTGTTGGGGCAGATATCCCCGAGCCCAGCAGACAGTGGTTTCCTCCAAGCCTCCATTTTCCTCACCTACAAAGAGGCTGAGGTGTTCTCTTTCTCAAAATGAGTAGCTGGGCCCCCCTGGGGTAATGGCCGTCACTAGAGTCAGAGAATCTGGGGCAGCAGCATCTACCATCTGGATTATAAATGTCAACCACTGGTATTCAAGAAAGGCCGTTGTCCTAAAGGCTCTGGTTGCCTTCTCTCCAGCCAGTCCTCAGAGGAAGAAACGCCCCTCTGTTCCGGAGCCTGCAGTGTGGGATGCTGGAGGGAGGGTCTCAGACCCCGAGGTCATCTCGACCCTAGCACCCAAAAGTCAGAGCTGTCCTTTAGCCTCACACATGACATCACCCTCTTCAGATCCATATTTAAGGCAGATGAATATTGAAATCCATCAGTGTAAAGTGGGGGGGGGGGGTGTTGGAGTCTAAGCAAGGAAATTGAAGGCACCCGAGTAGGAGCATTTGATGCACCTACCCTAACTGCCTTTTGATAGAGCGTTTTACTACACACTTGGTATTATGGTTCCATAATGTATAAGTGTGTATACTGTAAGATGTATAAAAAGTGGCTGTGGTTGTCAATATGCATTTACGTGCTGTGTTAAGAGTGTCTTGTAAAAATCTCTCAGGATATAATGATCATGTGTCACTGAATGAGTGATTCTACTTTAGAAGATTGGGGATGCAGTGGGTGGGGGGGGGAGGCTACATTTTCAGCCCTAAGGAGTTTTGGTAGATAGAACAGCCCCAAATCAGCTGACATTTTAAAAAGTCCCTTGACACTCTGAACAAAGAGTCTTCCGACAAACACTTTCCTCAAAGCACAAAGTCAAAACTACACACAAAAGCCAAATGTATAAATCCCCAAATCTAAGCTCATATGGTGAGCGGGAGATGTTGGGGTGCTAGTGCTGGCACACCAGAGCCACTGTGGGTGCTGATTCTATAGACACTGTGGGGCTCACAGTACAGCCTGTAACAGGGGGGGCAGCAGGGGGGGGGGGCTGTGCTGACGCAGAAAGCCAATCTGCAAGCACCTTGTCCCGCAAATGAATTTTATAGTCAGCCTTCTTATTCTGCTGCTTTCAGTCTTCCTGGCAGCCATAAGTGTATTGTTGTTACTCTATTTAAAAAAAAAAAAAGAAGAAGAAGAAGAAGAAGAAGAAGAAGAAGAAAAAGAAGAAAATACTGTGTAAAATGTTACCGGCTTTCTATACACATGATAAAAATCAATCTTTTGCTTCCAGTCTGTTAAATGAAATAGCATGTCCCCAAAAAACACAAGAAGTGTCAGTGTCTGAAAAAAAAAATACGAATAAAAGTAAAAAAAAAAAAAAACCAAAACAAAACAAAATCCCAAAGGTCAGAATAAAACACAAAGCAGCCCCTGTAAAACTAAGAATAGATACGAATGCTTGCATGCATTCGATATAGCATGCGTCCTCAAAATGCCTCACCAGAATGCTTGCTGGAGTCCCGATCTGTGGTGTCTTTTGGGAGTTTGCGAAGCCTTCCTGATTCCCAAGATATAGACATTGCACCCTTTGACAGGAAATAGACCTTTTGAATTGAGCTGATAAGTTGGCGTGAATGTGCCCTTGGATTCTACTAAAGAATAGGTTATTTGTGTGGGATCTATCACTCATAGATCGACTTCTTAGTCAACTAATAACAGATTTAGCTACTCTTTTCCCTTTTACGTGACAAAAGCTTTATCAACAGACCGTATTTAAATAAATTGTGCAAACTAAATTCCTACTTAAAGAACAGATATCTTCCCACGTCTAATGTGACAGACATGAGGCTGATCTGAAGCCACACCCCATCCAGGAAGGAGGGAGACCCCTGGCATAGGCAGGGCTGAAATCCATCAAAGTTCAGATTTGCCTTGAAAGCTGGACTTGGAGATGCGGCAATCTGCGATTTATTTAATTTTAATTAAATTTTGTTTCACATCCTGTTTTGCGAGTCAGCAAAGATGGGTTTTGTTTGCCAAGAGAGGGGGATGACACAGAAGGAGAGGCTCCCTGTCCAGCGTGGATCAGAGGTGTGTGAGGCTGGCCTAGCTCACCAAAGCCTTTCTCCAGAGCGCAGGACTGTGTCTGCAGAGCCTGTCTGGCCCTCAGTATCGCAGCCCCGCTATCTCCTCACTGAAGGGCCTATTTGTCTGCTTTAAGTGAAATCACTCAATTCTCAAAAGTCAGTGGAGGGCTGTGGAAGGGGGAGGGTTCCGATAGGCTACTCCAAATAAGTTCCATTAATCAAAAGACACAGTGTAATGTAACTAATATTTTACAATTAGGGAAGCCAAGATGCGACTAAAAGCCATCTATCTCTCTTATACCACATGATCATCGATTCATAATCGGAGACTGAGAGTTGCACAAAGATGCATTTACCGGGTGGGGGGAGCCGGGGGGAGGGCTGGCCTGAGCCGAGATAATGAACGCGCTGAGGGCTCACGGCGCTGAAGGCTGAGAAGGGATGACAGAGAGGCTCAATGCTGACGGATGACATGAAGACACCAGCAGATACCTGACAGCCCGCGGGAGCCTCTGTGCTCTTCCCCCTGCATTATGATCCTCAATTATCCTGGTAAGGCACTAAGGGAGGAGGCCGGCTGGGCCCGTGGTCATCAGCGCTGGGCCGACTTTACCACGCTGCCACTGTGCCAGGGAGCAACCCTGCGAACGCCACTCTGAGGGTCTATAGCTTCCTTTACCAAGGCTTACGGGCACACAGGGCGACAACGGGGATGCCCGGTTCGCCATCTGTTTTGTAATAAAAATTCCCAACTCTTCAAAGAGGCTCTTTTTTTTCCTTTACTGCCATCTTCAGGGAAAAGGAAGAGTTGGTTCTTCCCCACCACCACCGGGGGGGGGGGGGGGGGGAGAAGAAAGAAAAGTGAAGAGTGGATTCCTGGGGGGTGGTAGGGGAGGCTGGTCTCTGTGAAATGAGCCTGTTGGGGACAGCTCATACTCCTGAAATGATCCTCTCAGAGCTCCCCCAGTGAATAATGTGGGGTGTGCCATCCGGGATCTAAATGCAGGAGCTGAGAAGCGAGACTGTGCCAGAGGAAGGTTCAGAACCCTTCAGTGAGCAGGGGCTGGGGGCACAGAAATAACAGCAAAGAGGACAAACTTTCCCTGGCTTGTGCTTCAGCGCATGCGCATGCGCGGCCACCTGCTAGGGCCCCCGCGGTCCCATATAGGTTCCTATCCTGCCCTGCAGTTTCTTTGTAAAAAGACACACAGTTGGTCTCGTGGAGCGAGTCTTTAGAAGACAAAGGAGAGCAGTGCTACAGGAGCTGCAGAAATGTGACATCTTAGAAAGAATGTTGAGGTGGCAGGGCAGGTGGCAAGGTGGTTAGGGCTCTGGGCCTCAGTGAAGACCAAGAACTACAGTGGAGGCCCCATGCACGGGGCTCAGCATCCTGCAACCTTTGCCACCCTGGGGCAGGGCGCTATTTCTTTAAAATACAATACCACAGTGACGTATTTATATAAGAAAAGCAAATCCATATTGAAGCCAGAGATCTGAGGAGTCATTTCTATGACATTTGTGGGGTTTTTGTTTGGTTTGGTTTTTCAGTCATGACGTGGCTAACAAATGCCTTAGTACCCTGCCTGTCTCTTCCCCCTTTTCCGACCATCTCAGAGTGGTCCCCATGCCCAGTCTGAAAAGAGACAGGCTGCAGAGAATGCCGGGACTTTGTATACAATCTCACTCGGACATACACTAATGAGAGAGCTCCCTGTTGGAAGAGTCCCTCTGCCCCTGCGTCCTTGCCCTACAGAAACACCCAGCAGCTCAGAAGAGGCTAAGAGAGGGCATGGGACACCGCTTCTTGTTCCTTCTGAATCACCGTTCTCTGTCATTCTGTCCCTAGGGGACGGTGACTGACACATAGGCAGAGAATCCAGGGACCCCGGGGACCCACCTGGAGTGGTTTGCTCAATTCTTTGTTGCACCTTAATGAAGCTCCCCCACCCCAAATTTACCTAAACGTGGTAAGGATAAGCAGCCTTTGACACCCCAAGAGAGGTGCTGAGTCCAAAGTAAATCAATTTTTCTGGTTCGGCATAGCTGTAATTGAGACACCCATTCAAAGACCGTGTAACCCACTGAATCCTGCACTGAAGCCAGAATGGCTATAACAGGTTAGGTTTGATTGTCCCAGACACAAACAGGGCACCGTTCTGTCTGCCCTTGGGGTGAATGAGAGCAGGGAGCTAGTGAGCCCACAGTCAGGTCCTGGCTGCCTCAGGTGCCTACCCACCATCAATCAGTCTCCTCCGTGGCATCGTCACGAATGACATCTGAACCCTGTAGGTAAAACAACGGAACCAAGTGGACAAGATAAAACACGAAGGCCGGCAATGCCAGAGCTGAGCGTGGGCTCTCATTGTCACCCCGGGGCCTCTAAAACGGAACGGAAGTGAGAACCCGGAATCTTCAGATAAGTTGAATGTGTTTGCCAGAACCTCTCTTATCCGGAACCCACTGGAAACCCAGCCCATTGTCTCCAGAAGCAGTTTGCGCTTCAAGACACTGGTATCATAGGCGTGGGTGGTTTGGGGTGGTCCCGCGTGCTGGTCTCTCATTTGTGGCTCGACCAAATTGAAGACAGAGACAAACATCCAGTGTCCCAAGGGAATCTGCAAAGAGGGGTAGCCACGGGCTGGGGGCGGGGGGGGGGGAGATGTGTGAACTGCGCAGATTCTTCCCTTGTGTGAGGTGTGGCTTCTGCCATTGGCTTGCCTCGGTGAGCTGCTTGAGGAGGATTATGGCTTCAGCGTGTTTACGGGGTCTCCCCCTATTTAGGGAATAAAGGGGTTGGGATGAGATCCGGTAGAGGACAGCTAAGAGAATCGTTTATTCTTCCTGATTCTGAGACGCCTACTCTGCAGTGATTTTTTTCTGTTAGTTGTTGTACCACAAACTCTAGTGACTGAACAGAGATTTAGTTCCATCCTTTCTAGAAGGGTATGTGTTCCCATTCCCCTTGAGCTTGAAAATGTGTGCAGACAGATAGGAGACATCAAGAGGGGGTGGGAAAAACTGGCAGGCAGATGTCTTCAGCCTCAAATGAGGTGAGCTGGTAAAGAATTAAACCAGAGAGATTTTGAGAAGGGGCACAAAACTTCCCCGCCATAATTTCATTGGCTCTAATATGACAGCACCCTTCGAACTCCTAACAAATTATCTGGGAGGATATTTGGCATAACCTGGGCAGTGTTTTAAATCCCTCTTTAGCAGAGAACTTGTAGCCAAATCACGTACAATTTGACCCAATTGTTTTCCACATTTTCATATCTTTGGAGGTTAGACTGAAACTATTGTTCAAATGCAAAAAAAAAAAAAAAAATTGTCATCTTCCTTGCCGGCCTAGGGCAGGCAGAAAATTCAGAGACGGAGGGAGCACGGGTTTATTGTAGTCATAAAGGTGGTCTTTAGTGCCACCTAGAGGAGAAGTGGCTGCATGGCATGTGAGTCACTCGGAGGAAAATTAAATACAGCTGAATAATTGAATGAGGGCAAGTTGAATCAGGGGTCACCATCTGTTTGACTAGAATTGTTGGCACATTTCAGCTAAGCCTCGCGCGCCTCGTAAACATGCTTACAGTTATCATAGCTCGCATTGCCCTAAAATAAAAGAGAATTGGTCCTAAAATAAGCCCGAACTAATTATACATATACCATCTTGTCGTCATGGAGACCAGAGCGAAGGTCACCAGATTCTTACGGCTTTCGGGAGGGTGTTGGTGCCAAAAACAGACAGGTGATTCTTTCTATCCTGTGGGGAGATGGCGTCTCGGGGATAGACGGCAGCAGAGTAAAGAACAAGCGATCACCCATTCTCCCCAACCCACTCTCTCTGTTCCCAAAGAAAAGGCTGTGGGTAGGGACCTCAGGGAAGAAATGACTCCACACCTGAAGGATATGGGAAGCCTCACAAAGGGGGGCATCGAAGTGCCCCTGCCAATGTTATTTAAACTTCTTCCAAGTTGGACTTGTGGCCCTTGGAGATAGCAAGGAAGAAGACATCTTGTCAGAGAGATGGGTATAGTGTCTGAATGGATGCCCCTGTCAGCTTCCTCCGAGAGCTGGTTACTTACCACACGCGAATCTACATGCTGTGCCCATGTAGGCCGTGTGCTGCTGCTGCATTTTGCTACAGACACACAGAAAACCACAAATTCACATTTTGGGGGATGGGGAGAGCCCATGTCTTGCCTCCTCAATTTCCCTGGTGGATTCCCTCCCCACAGGGGGAACCTCTTGCTCTCTGCCCACAGTGGGCTCGTGGTCAGCGTATCTGGAGACAGGGTGTGGATAAATCCCAAACCTAAGCGTGCGTAAGACTTGCAGTCAGGCGTTAAAGCTCGGAGGGTTCGTAACAGGGCAGCGGGGTTTAGAGACGAGAAGATGGGACTCCTGAACACGGGTCCTCCAGCCTTCCCTTCCCTGCTCTCTTTAGCATCCTATGAGAACCTCTTTTCCCATTGCTTCCAGCCTGTGTGGCTGAGGGCATCCCTCTCCCTCTCCCTCTTGCGCCTCCGCCGAGTATGCACAACACGCTTTTGGACGCCACAGTGGAGTGACCCCGACTTCAGTAAAGCCTCCTCAGGGATGCAATTAATGTCTGTTGTCATCCGCATTGGCTGAGCTGACACCATCTCAGATTCCAGAGGTGCCATCGAGGCGGGAGGCGGGGGGGGGGGGGGGGGGGGGTGGAGGGGGGAGGGGGAGGTTGCTACCCAGAGACCAGAGGCTGCAAATGGCCCCATGGCGAGGGGCTGGAAGGACTCCCTGGCCTTCGTAATTAAAAACCATCAAATGAGCTTGCAGCTCAATGATCTCCTGCCTCTAGATGCAGTTGAAGACCCGCTCCCTGGAACCCAAATTATGACAATGGGGAAGAACAAAAAGCACATAAACAAGCCAACACCAGCCCTCTTGGGCAGAATGCCATGCTAAGGGTTGGGGGAGACTCTACCACGGTTCCCCAGGCTGCCCTCCAGTCCTCCCAGGTCCATTTGCCCTCCACCTTCACCCCCTGCCCAGCCAGGAAACTAGGTAGTGACTGTCTCATGCACGCAGGCTATAAACCATCTCACTCGGGGCAGAGTGAGGCTTCCCTGGTGACTTGGCATTGGAATGAAGGCGGCGGAATGTGGGTCTGTGACAGTACCCTGCCAGCTGTTCCAGGATGATTAGAGAAGGGCGTGGTGAGGGACAGTGGACTACAGACTGGACTGTCTCTCTCTACAAGCATTATCCTCCCTCAGCCTGACGCTTCTCTCTGGCCACACCACCTGCGACAGCCCTGTCTGGTCTCCTGCATTCGTCCCTCTGGACTAAGCCACCAAGGGGTTCAGCATGTCATTAAAACCCCACCTGGCCCAGGAGTGAGATCCGGGCCCAGTTCCTAACATGGGTCAGGTCTGGGCACCGAGAGTCCTGGGCCTGCAAGGGCAGCAGTTGCCTGGCCCCAGGCTATCACCCCACCTCACAGAGAAGCAGACCAAGGCTCCTGAGTTCTCTAAATCTCCCAGAGAAGCAGAGGCGCAGATTTTTATGTGAACTCCCCCGAGTACTAAATGTTAAGTATCAATTCCAGGCTTCAGAGGCTCCGTGGGGGCCCGAGGCAGACAGGTCTGCAGACTGCTGGGAGCCAGCGGCACCTGCTCTGACCTCCCTACCTGAATCCCGGAGGCCCAGTCTAGTCCTTCCCCGGCTGCCTATACCCAGACCTCAGCCTCCAAGGAGGTCCTGAAGGGACAGCCTCTGTGCCGGAAATGTGCCCTCGCCCGGGGCATTCTTCACCCGCGCTGGTGAAGCCTCACCTCCAGGGTCCCCCGAGGCTCCTTTCCAGTGTGCCTCACTGTGACCATATCTCCATTCCCCTCCCTTCGCCACCCAAGCCTTGCCTCAGTAATCCAGCTACAGGCCCCGAAATTGCTCTGTTTAGAGATTACCGTGAGATGGATTCACTTTCCGGGAGGGAGGGGGGTGGAATCCTGCTGGCACCCAGCTAAAGGGCCCTTTACTGGGGGGAGGGGGGGTCTGCATGCTGGTGGCAAGGGGATTTAAGGTTCTGGTGACCTCGCCACCCCTCTCTTGTGCCTGGAAGCATCAACCACCTGTTGCTGGCCCCCAAGGAGGCTTCTCCTACTCTGCTGGCTCTAAGAGAAAGATGTCTGTCTGGAGACGGGGAGGTGGAGGCCATCTGCAGCTGTTTCCAGGGGTGTCTCCTGTAACCTCCACACCATCAAGTGAAGTCCAACTCTCCAATTGCTGGGAAGCAGAGGGGAGCGCAACCCAAGCTCACGAGTCCACGTGTGAGACACCAGAGGAGGTCCAGAAATACTGGCTGAGAGTGGGTGGGGTGGCAGGTGCCTATCATCCGAGTACTCTGGAGGCAGGGGCGGGAAGCAGGGGAGGGGGCAGGAGGCGGAGGCAGGGCGGGAGGCGGGGCTGGAGGCGGGGCTGGGGTAGAGACAGAAGGTTGGTGAGTTAGAGACTAGCCTGGGCTACATAGTGAGAACACAAAAGAAAGCTAATAGAAAGGTAATGCAGGCTAAGCTGTGCCAGGTACGGTTCTCCCCCTGGAGTCTCTGAAACTGGGCACTCATTGACTTCTCGGGCCTCGGCGCCCCCTCAACACCGTGGCTTTCCCCAATTGTGTGGCGGGAATGAGAGTTACCTAGCAGGAAAGAAAGAGGTGCCAAAAATGGCAGGGAGGATGTAGATTTCTCCGTCCCCTTGTTGGCAGCCTCTCCATGGGAGCCCTGGTAGAGTCCAGATGGGACCCGGCTTCCTGGGAGGGTCAGACCCAGCCCGCCTTCTCCCAGGAGCCCTCCCAGAGCCCGGCTCTCACGGGGTCTACAAATTATGGAAAGTGCTTCATGCTGGAGGCAGCGCTGAGCCAGGCCTGGTGGAGGATCATGGCTGGTTTAGTGAAAATAGGGAGGAAAATAGGGAAATGGGGAAAGGGCAAGAGCTGGCACGGGGGAGGGGGTGGAGGCGTGGGCAGGAGCGGAGCATGGCCAGGAGCGGGACAGGTAGTAGGTCAATTCTGCCCTTGAGCCTATAGCCTGATGTTGGCAACTCTCCTAGGTCCTCCTGCCTTTGAAGGTAGATGCATGCAGGTTTTGAGCTCGGGACCCAAAGCACCTCAGCACCTCATTCAGGGTAGAAGACTCAGAGCACAGCTAGGCAGGAGCCGTGAGCATCCCAGCTCACTGAGATGACACTAGGGACATAGGAGACATCATGGGCCCCTGCAGGCACTACCCTTTCGCTTCAATAGTTGTTCATTATTTTCTGATGTTCTGTCTGTCTATCTGCCTGCCTGCCTGTCTGTCTCGCTTTCCCACTCTCTTTCCCTCCCTCCCTTGCAGGGAGGTAAGAGGTTGAAACCCTGACCTTTCAGATACAGTGCATTCTGTGTGAACATCGGGCACCACACCCCACCTTTCAGGGGGACAACTGGACGATGACAAGTGTAACTTCACACTCATCACTTGCCCGTCAAGATGGCGGTATCGTCTCGGTTGAAGGGGTCCTTTGAGAGGCGTGGTCCCCAGCATGGAGCACTATTGGAAGGTGAATGAGTCCAAAGACTGCTGGCATCATCTAAGGCTTAAGCTGACTGACAACCAACACGAACGGGCTGTTAGAAAGTGGAACATGGAGGGCGAGCAGGCTTCCTGGGAAGGGTGCCCTTGAAGGGTGTGTCTGGTCCCTGGTGAGTGGCTGACCACCAAATGTCCCGTGGAGCTCTATCTCGATACGACAGACCCTTCTGAAACCATGAGCCACAGTGTCTTCTCAGGGTTACTCTTGCTGTGCTGAAACACCATGACCAAAACAACTAGGATGGCGAGGTTTTGTTTGGTGTGTGCTTCCATACCGCTGTTCTTCATCAAAGACAGGAGCTCAAGCAGCAGGAACCTGGAGGCAGGAGCTGATGCAGAGGCCATGGAGGGTGGTGCTTACTGGCTTGCTCCTCAAGGCCTGCTCAGCCTGCTTTCTTCTAGAGCCCAAAGCCACCAGCCCAGACGGCCCCGCCCACAGTGAGCTGGCTCCTCCCCCATCAATCACTGATTAAGAAAAAAAACCCGCCCTACAGCCTGATCTCATGGAGGCGTTTTTCTCAGTTACAATTCCCTCCTTTCAGATGATGCCGGCTTGTGTCAAGTTTACAAATAACTAGCTAGCGCACAAAATAAACCTTATTCCTCTGTGCCTGGTACGAGAGTTAGCACGGGTTATAGCAACAAACAATATTCAAGCTGAGAAGGCTGCAGTCCCGCTCGCCCTGTGAGTGGAGGCTGGTCCGTCAAGTTTTACTCTCTCCCACGTCCCAGCCAACTGCTCCATGAGACCCAGGACAACACACTGGGCATGAGCCAATGTTTACTTTGTCAGTCACCCTTGAGGAAGCATTTCCTGAAGCCTCAGACCTTTGTTAGGATGTCCAAATAGCACCATGTTGTTTTATGCCGTAAATAAATCCCGCTGCTTAAAAGCTGTCCACTTTTGTAGGTCTGTCTCTCTGTGTAGCCCTGGCTGGCCTGGAACTCACTATGTAGACCAAGATAGACCTTTATCTCTCAGAGATCTGCCTGCCTCTGCCTTCCCAGTGCAGGAATTAAAGGCATATACCACCACGCCCTGCTTTCTGAAAAGAAATTTCGAGATTGTTTCTCCCATTTTAGTCTCCATTAAAAGGGATTCTCTGAAAGAACTTTCTCTAGAATACATTTTAAAAATCACACCAAAATCATTTTCATTAAGACATACATGGAGAAGAGACAAGTTTGATTCTCAAAGGTTCCATTATTGAAGCAAAAATTAATATTTGTGCCGTTTCAAAATTGGAATAAAATTGCAAAGATGCAAATGCCATCCTATATCATAATCTATAAACCAGTCTCAGGTGCCAGATCAACAGTAAAAATGATTTAAAATCCACACGAATAATTTTATTAAACTGATTTGAAATCATATTCTCTGCTGCCTTCATTTATTAACTGGGTCTCCAACAACAAAGAGGGTTATAATTGATTTTTGCAAATAAGAGATACGTTGCCAAGAAATGCAGCCCAGAGAACCCACTCCCATCTCCTGGTGTGAGTTTGACTTTCAGAGTGAGGGTCCCCTTTGTCACACCAAGCCAGGTTCTGAGGACGCCTCTTTGCAGACTTCAGACACAGCACTGAGGACAGCCATACTCCACAAGAAAACAATGGCCTATGTGTACCCGGTCCTGTGACTTGAATCTGAAACGTCTCCTGCACACTGGTTTCTAGTGCTCAATCCCTACTGGAGGTTTTGTTTGAAGGGCATGGAACCTCATTAGCAAGGGGACCCAGACAGACACAGTAGCCCCTGATTCGGACCTGTTTTCTCTGCTTTCTCTCTGCTGGGATTTAAGAAGCCCAAGGTTAACTGCCACCACAACCTACACATGCCTCCCCCCTAAACACTGATGCTTCAGAAACTGAGGGCCAGAATAAGCCTTTACCTCCTGGAGGTACAAGTTTGGTGGAAGGAATGAGAAAGGTGACATGTGGACCCGGGACAGACCACATGCAAAGAGCCTTAGCATTCAGAAACATCTCAGTGTGTGGAGTTTGGCAGTAAAGGCAGATCTGCCTATGGCCAGCCTTGCTGGGAAGGGCCTGTACCTTCCTTAGCACACAGACACCATTGATCATCTGAACCACCAGCCTGGGGCCTATTTGCTGGTGACTTCCCTTTAAGATTGATCCAGGTCAGTGAGTGATCAGTTGCTGGGTTCGTGACCTCCTGGGGATGAAAGGGGAGCCTGTGTGAGGATGATGTTTTGGGTAACTGGTCTACCATGGTTAGCTTTGCTGAACTACACAATAAAGCTTCCTCTTTGTCCGAGCAATTTGTCCTTTTCAAGAGGTCAATAACTGGGCCTGAGTTCCATAACAGGTGTTTACTGAATGATCTTAAAAAAAATTGTTTTAATGTAGTAGTGACGGAATCCAGGGCCTCCTCATGCATGCATGCTAGGCAAACCCTATAGGGCTAAGCACTGCCCCCAGCTCCTCACTGGGGGATTCTAGGCAGGGGCTCTACCACTGAGCCACACCCCCTAGCTCCTCACTGGGGGATTCTAGGCAGAGGCTCTACCACTGAGCCACGCCCCCAGCCCCTCACTGGGGGATTCTAGGCAGGGGCTCTACCACTGAGCCACGCCCCCAGCCCCTCACTGGGGGATTCTAGGCAGGGGCTCTACCACTGAACCACGCCCCCAGCCCCTCACTAGAAGATTCTAGGCAGGAGCTCTACCACTGAGCCACGCCCCCAGCCCCTCACTGGGGGATTCTAGGCAGGGCCTCTACCACTCAGCCACGCCCCCAGCCCCTCACTGGGGATTCTAGGCAGAGGCTCTACCACTGAGCCATGCCCCCAGCCCCTCACTGGGGGATTCTAGGCAGGGGCTCTACCACTGAGCCACGCCCCCAGCCCCTCACTGGGGGATTCTAGGCAGGAGCTCTACCACTGAGCCACGCCCCCAGCCCCTCACTGGGGGATTCTAAGCAAGTGTTATACCTCTAAGCCATATTCCACACCAGTTCTTCAAAGGACTTACGTTTTATGTATGTATGCTTGTACCTGAGTGAGTTTATATGCACCACATCAGAGCAGGTACCTGCTCAGGGATCTATTGGATCTCCTGGAACTGGAGTTACTGATGCTGGTGAGATGTAGAGAGGCTGGGTTCTGTGTAAGAGTAGTGAGTGCTCTCCTCTGCTGCACTGGGCTATCTCTCCAACCCCAATGATAATCTTATGTTGAGACAGGATCCCCACTCACCCATAATCCTCTTATTCTCTCTCTGTAGCCCTGAACTCACAATCTTCCTTCCTCCTGCCTAGCTGGGACCCCAGACCTGTATCACCAGACACTCACAGTTCAGCCTCTCTTACCTCCTGAAGCCTGACCTCAAGGTCTGCCATCTTCCTAGTTCTCAGACTATATCACCTGGATCAAGAATTCAAGACCAAACAGCTCGGAAATGCCAGGACACAGAGAAGTCAGCCTCAGGCACAGACTACCTTTGTCCCAGAAACCGAGTCAAAAGGCAACAGAAAGAAACTTGAAATAGAAAGGATGCCCTCCAGTGCCAACTCTGTCTGGCCCCACTCCGTCTTGGAGGCTTTCTCACCCAGTCGCGCAGCAACAGAATCCTGCTTGGGGCTCAGGAGGTCGGTGTCTCTAAGAGCAGTGCATCTTAAATACTTGGGTTGGCCAGCTCAGGAGCAAATCTGCTTGTCAACATACACAGCAGAGCCACGTCACTGCTGCCACACCTGCCCCACACCCTGTGGAAGTGTCTGATGGCACCAAAGTCAAAATGGCTTAAGTGCATCCTTAGAGATGGTTCAAAGTATTCCGAGGCCACAGTGCTCCGTCCTGTAGATGGTGTAAGACTTAAAGCTACTAAAGATAAGGCTGGGGAAGAGGGTTTTCCCCGAGATCTGAGCAACGTTGCAGGGCTACCCATAATCTTCCCAGAATGCTGAGTGTCCGTGGCTGAGTCCTAGAGATAGTTGGGGGGGGGGGGCATCTCTGAGTGGGAGCCTTGTCTTGTGTTCCTGACTCTCCTTCCCAAATAAATACCAGCGGCCATTCCCCTGGGGGGCGGGGGAGGGGGCTGCTGTAGCTCTGCTGACTCTGCCCTCCGCCACAGAGGCAGGCACAGTCGGTGATGGGATATGTTAGTGGAGCCTGCTTTCTTATACAGCTACCTGCCTAGGGATGGAACCACCCACAGTGTACTGGGCCCTTCCACCTCAAGCATCAGTTAAAAAATAAAAATAAAAAGTCCCACAAGCCAGTAGGATAGAAAAAGTCTTCAACTGAAGTTCCTACTTATCAGGTGATAAAGTTTATATCAAGTTGAATAAACTAACCAGCACATATGGAGGATAGAGGCCAGGCAGAATTGCACACAGAAAGAATCAGCCACCTGCTCCTACCGTATCCCTGTATCCCTGCCGGGGCTTGTGGGAAAACAACGCCCAGATGCAGCACTAGCTCCACCTGCGAGTCCATAAGACACAAGGTGCAGCCGGCTTTACCCCCGTGACAGTGCCCCCATCCCAGCCCCCCGCTCCCGGGAGCTGACTCTTCCCGGTACATAATCTAGAGCTCCTAATCTCCAAAATACAGTCTCCGCCTCTTGGAGATGCTGCGTGACCCCTCGCACCATTTCCACCCCCTAAGTTAATTTGTGTGGTGAATGCAACGCGCTTGGACCCATCAATCTGACTCTGTACAGGATTCAACGAGGCGCTATTGACAGCTGACAGAAGCCAACTGCAGGGACGGAGAGAGTCCGCGCATCTGTCCATCTGAATGTGGAATGTGTATTGATTAAAGTATGATGCTCTACAGACTCCGGCATAAATCTAAACTCTATTAGATTAGCAGGGGTGTTCAATTAACATAAAATGACTCTGTAGGAGAAAGGGCTGCGTGTCGGTCATCGCTAATATTTTAGCCATAAACGCAGACAACCTGCAAACCGGGATTCCGGTGTGCATCTGTGTGGGGTGGGACCAGCGGGCTGAGCGCTCTGGAGCTGCCCTGAGCTGCGGGCTCTGGCTGGCTCCTTGGTAGTGTTCCCTTGATGCTAGGGGTGTATTCTAACCGTTGTTAGACTGAGCCACAGTCCTTACGGTGAAAGGGGTCACACGCGTCCTCTGTCAGTCACGGGCCAGGACGGAGTCACCCAAAAACAGCAAAGAGGACACTCCGAGTAACATCATGGGCCCCAGAGCGGAACACCTGAAGTGGAGACCCTCCCATTCTGCACTGCCTCTATGAACTGGTTTTACTCAAGTATGCCCGAAGGCTTCCTGGGTCTCTGGTTAAGGGTGTTGTCTAGGCAGGCATATCCTGAATAATAAATAGGGTCAAGGAGGCAAAGCTCCTGGAACTCCCCCCCCCCCCCCCCCCCGCTAGTGAGAAGGGGCGGAGCTGCAGAAGCCCTCCTCCTGTCCTGGGTCTCAGACACAACCGGAGGATTGCTTCCTGTGGATCCTCAGATACTCTGCAGTCAGTCTGAAACTCAGTTCTCACACCAAGAAAGAGTTTCAAAATGAGCCTACCCCTCCCTTCCCTGAGGTCACGGAGCCAACAGGGGTGGGGTGGGGGGCGGGGACTACTGAGTTGATTTTATAGAGCAGAGAGAGGGCTTCTCCGCAGCCTTCAGCTTCTCAAGTCCAGACTCTCCTGGTGCTAAGATGGCGGCGGCAGTAGCAGCCACAAGCTGTCTAGGGTCTTGTTTCTTGTAGATGCGACTCTGCTTCCTGAATGGAAATTTAAATGCCCTGTTCTGAAGAAATAGTGCCAGGAATCCAATGGGCCAGATTGATACTTAAAACTCGCCAGCATCTATGCATGTGTTCGCGAGTTACTATGACAACCCCATGAGTCTTCATATACATATTAACTGCAGGGTACCAACTTGGGACACAATTACCCCCACAGGCTGGGACTTGCACCTTCTAAGTCCTGATCTCAGACATGTCCCCTCCAGACCCCTCCCCACAGGGGTGCTTAAAGAAGAGAGGGGGATTTGTGGCATCCTTATGACAAGTTCTGACCTACAGAATCTCCTGTGTAGGCTGATCTACAGACGTGAACTGAGTTTGAATAAAACATTCTTTTAAGGGTATTATGGCTGGAGTACGATCTCTTGCTCCCAGGCTCATGATTTGAATGCTCGAATGGTGATGTTGTTGAGGGGGGGGGGGGGGGATCTGGAAACCTAGGAAAAATGGGACCCGGGTTGAGGAAGTAAGTCCTTGAGGACACACAGACCCTGGTGGCTTCCCATGTGAAGTGAGCTATTTCCAACAACCTTTGCCAGCCATGTGAACTGACCCTGTGAACCAGGAGCCAAAATAAACTCTTCCTCAATAAAGTTGTTTCCAGGAGGCATTCTGTCACGACTATGATGAAAATAACCGTTAGTTAATTTACTGACCAGAAGCAACTAGAAGAAAGAGTGTATTTGTGCTTAGGGGTCCAGAGGCATATGGGTCCATCATGACGGGGGCAGGAATGGTGGCCGAGAGCTCGCATCTTCAATGGGAATGATGAAAGGCTTTTAACCTCAGAGCCTACTCCCACCATGCCTGCTACACCTCACCAAGCAGCAACTGGAGACCAGGTGTTCAAATGTTCGAGCTTCTGGGGGAATCTCGTGGGTGAAGGTTTGTGAGGCCCCACTGAGGGAGAGAGCGTGCGGAAGCATCCTTCAGAGCTCTCCCCTGCAATGAACTCCCTGGCAGACTATGGTTGGGCACTTCTCAGTACGGGGACCCTTCGTGCATAGAGCAGAGACAGCACAAAAGCACCTAGACGCAAGCGAGTGCATGAGCCAAGTGACTTAATTCTTTGCAAGAGTAACCATGCCTTGATGCTGCAATCATTTTCACAAGACCCCTGTGATGGCTAGACTGGACAGGTGTGGTTCGCACAAGTCTTCTTCAGACAGCTCTTTTCCAGAGCTATCTCTTTCATAGGTCTGATCTTTCTGTGGATATCGAGTGCCCTCTTGTGGCCATATTCGGAATCGCAGTTCTATGCTGCTTGCCCTGGCTGCCGTGGCTGAAGGCCTGTCTGGCCTTTGGTCCACCTTCTCAGCAGCCTGCTCATTTGGCTTTCACTCCGGTTGGACTTCAAGGTTGGGTCCCCAGGAAGATTGGCTACATACAGACAAGCAGCTGTCTGGAGGGCGCATCCTGGGGGGTGGGGGGCACAGAGTGGATGAAACAGTCTCCATGGGGCCCTTGGTACACGGGGGGGGGGGGGGGGGGGGGGGGAGGGAGAGGAGGGAGAATGGGGGAGGGGGAGGGGGGACATATAAATGAGCAGTCCTGACTAGGTAAGGAAGGGGGAGATGCCAGAGCTAGCTTTCACTTCGCCTCACTGAGAGATCTTCCTGTCTCCAGGAAGATCTCTCTGGGCCTTGAGAAGGTTCTAGGTGGGGATTAGCAGGCAGAAACCATCTTGGGATTGCGGTCGGTCACGGATGGGAGGCTGCTGCTTCAGGGTGGCCAGGAAGTTGGTATGGTCTGCAAAAAAGCCAGGACCTACTTTCTAGGCTTTCTTTTTTTTATTATTATTTTCTATATTCTATGTTTACATCCCAAATGATTTCCCCTTTCCCCGTTCCTCCCTCCCCATAAGCTCCCTAAACCCTCTTCCCTCCACCCATTCTCCTCCTATCAACCCCCCCCCCCACACACACACACACACACTTCTCTGTCCTGGTACTCCCCTACAATGCTGGAACAAGCCTCTTCAGGATCCGGGACCTCTCCTTCATCCTTCTTGGGAGTCATTTGATGTATGAATTGTGTCTTGGATATTCAGAGTTTCTGAGCTAATATCCACTTATCAGTGACTGAATTCCATGTGTGCTCTTTTGGGATTGTATTACCTCACTTAGGATGATATTTTCCAGATCCAACCATTTGCCTAAGAATTTCATGAATTCATTGTTTTTAATTGCTGAGTAGTATTCCATTGTGTAAATTATACCACATTTTCTGTATCCATTCCTCCATTGAGGGACATCTGGGTTCTTTCCAGCTTCTGGCTATTATAAATAGGGCTGCTATGAAGAACTTCCAGGGGAATCAGTATACTGGACCTCAAGCAATACTACAGAGCAATAGTGTTAAAAACTGCATGGTATTGGTACAGTGACAGGCAAGTGGACCAATGGAATAGGATTGAAGACCCAGAAATGAACCCATACACCTATGGTCACTTGATCTTTGACAAAGGAGCAGAAAACATCCAGTGGAAAAAAGATAGCCTTTTCAACAAATGGTGCTGGTTCAACTGGAGGTCAGCATGCAGAAGAATGCGAATTGATCCATGCTTTCTAGGCTTTCTAAGCAACGTAGCTAGTTATATGAAGAGCCAAACTCTACTGTGTTGTCAGGTGCCAAACCCCACGACATATCTGTGACCCGAAGCACCCCCTGCTCTGTCTCCCCCTACGCTATATCAGGGATCACTGCAGCTCTTAGTGAACAACAAAGAGTCACGTCTGAACCCCACATGAAAGCGCTAGCCCTGAGTCCAGGAGTGGAACACACACACACACACACACACACACACACACACACAGAGAAGTAACTTTAGCTTAGCCAGGGCCAGTGATGGGCCACTTTTGTCAAAGAAGACTCTAGATTCAGACTAAGAAACACAGAAGCCATCCCCATAAGATAAAATATCACCACCACTCCCCCACGCCTTGAGAAGGGGCGAGGCCAGGAAACGCCCAACCTAAACCCTCAGTAGAGCCCGTTCTAATGTCAGTACGTTTTCTAGAGAGAAACGTGGCCAGCTTCGTTACTGTGAACTAAGAAGATTAAATTAATCTTAAAAAATAATGTCTCCAAAGGGAACCAGTAGCTTGGGACGGGGGGGGGGGGGGCAGTTAACACCTCTAGAAAGCACCACGGCTGTGCAATATGGCTAGCAACGATGGCGCCCTTGGAGAACCAAATGTGCCAATGCAGTTAGCCAGCTGTGCAACTTTCGATAAGTGTCTTAACCTCTCTGAGCACGTGAAACGAGGCTAGTGATAAGTCATGCCGTACAGGGCTTAAGTTTAAATTGCAGTTCTGAGCACATCGAACCTTGCTGGACCACACCTGCTCTGCAGTTACAAACTGTTATAGCAAATATGTTAGCGAATTACTTTTGTTGGAGGGGCAGGGAATTCTCATGCTAAGAGCCCATATCCAACATGGATTTCGACAACCTTTGTCAGCTGCTTCGATTAACCCTGCTACAGGAACTGGGCAGGGCTCTGTCATTAAATCCTCCTCCACCACGAGTGTTCCTGGTGAGGACAGCGCTCCCTGGTGGACACAGCTGGAAACGCAAGAGTCCTGCCTTCGATGAACTACTAGGCAAGTGACAGCAGCAGGTGCGTGTCCCTGTCCCTGACAACAGGGAGAAGCACCCAGTGCTGGGGGGCCTGGAGCCCACCAGTAAATAGTTGTTGCTATGGCGCTGAAAGATGCTGACAAGCATCGGGGAGAACAGGGGACACCGGCGTGGCTCCGAGACGGGGAGCTGTGCGGTACAGGGTGGGAACATTCAGCCCATCCCACGGAGGCTCAGCAGACATGAGTCCTGGGGCTCACATCTCCTGGTTTCTCGGGGATGGCCTGGTGTGTTCTGAACTATGTCCCACCTTTTTAGCGGGGAGCAAATCTCTCCCCTAAAAAATTAAAAGATGCAGCCAGGCCTCGACTCCGAGCCTGAGGTTGCTAGACCAGCGATGTCCCCGGCTTCCTTCTCACCTTGCTTGTGGGACCATATGGACCCAAGGCTGTTACTGGAACATTCTAGGTTCAGAAGGCCTAGAGCAATGGTCCTCTACCTTTCAAATTCCTCGTGTTGTGGTGAAAATTGTTCTGTTGCTTCTTGATGACTGCAATTTTGCTACTTTTATGAGTTGCAATGTAAATATCCGTGTTTTCAGATGGTCTTTGGGGCCTAAGAACTCCTGCCCTAAGAGCGCCAAGGGAGCAGGGGGAAAACAAGGATTTCACTGCTGTGCAGATGCTGCCATCTACTGGTGGAACTACGTAAGTGCAGTTGGCTCTGACCGCATTCCCCAGGATAAAAGAGCGGTTGGGGTCGTGAAGGTGGGAGGTGTGGGTTCTGGATGGACATCAGCAGTCCAGCGAGTCTGGAATATGAGCATGACCTCAGTAGCAGAAGCCTGAAACACCGCCGGCGACATCAAAGGTGAGGAAAAGCTAAGGTAGATGCTGAGGGCAGGGGAAGCGGCTCACTCCTGGGGTCTCCTGGGAGAAGGGCACATGGGTAAATCCGCATCTGGTGCGCATCTGCAGACAGGCTCCTTGTGTTTCCTGCCAACGATGCCTCCTGTCCCTCAACTTCTTGACCTCGAGAAAATATATTGTCACCAGGGGATTCCTCAGACTAGCAGGTCCCAAAGTCCTCGTTGATACTGGGGATCACGTGGGGCTTGTTGGGAGAGCTTTGTGGGCAGGGGTGGTGGTAGCACAAAACCTTACTTGGTCCTTGGGCCCTGGCGTGAGGGAACGTTTCTCCAGATCGCCTTGAAACACTGGTCCCACTGTCATCCCTTTCCAGGGACTAGCCACCTAGGCTGGGCCAGTCAACGTTTACAGGGACATTCTCCCAGAGACATCAGCAAGCCAGTAATGATCCTACAGAACACCAGACAAACTTCTCTTGGCCTCCTGAGCCATGTGTTTAGGCTGAGCTGGGCTGCCTGGACGGGCCCTGTCCTGCACGGACAGAGAGGCCTAGCTATCCCCACAACAGCTCTGGCAACAAACAAGACAAACAAACAAACAAGCAACAACAACAAAACCCCCACAATTCCCAGGTGGTGGCAAACACCTTTAATCCCAGGCAGAGGCAGGCGGATCTCTTGAGTTTGAAGACAGCTTGGTCTACGAAGCTAGCTCTGGGGCAGCCAGAGCTACACAGAAAAACCTTGTCTCAAAAATAAAAATAAATAGATAGATAGATAGATAGATAGATAGATATAAAAAAGGAAGGAAAATGATAAAAGAATAACATAGCCCCCAAAGGCTCTTGTAAATTCTCCTCATCAGACTCTGGCTGTTACTTTTAAATGTTGCTACCAGGACTTATCACTTTGGATCATTTCCTCTTTTTTTTTTAATGTCTATTAGCGCCACAACTATGCGTGCTCTCCAGTCTATTCCGCCCCTCCATCCATTCCTTGCTCTCTTATCTACACCCGTTTTGCCATTTTACTATATTTTTTGTTCTAGATTCCATATGAGAGCCAATATTGTATATTTATTTGTCTGTATCTGGTTTATTTCACTGACCGTGATAACCTCTGATTCCATCCGTTTTCCTTCTGTGGGGAAAGCGTTTCCATTTTCTTTTTATATCTGAGTATTACTCTACTGTGTGTATTTATCATGGTCTTTTCCTGTCCACCTGTTGCTGGGCACGTTCGCTGGCCCTGTGCCTCGGCTACAGTGACTAGCAAGGAACGACGGCCAGAGGCTTTCAGGCATCTCTGTCAAACACGGACTCTCCTTCTTTTTGGATCTACACTGTTTTAAACCCACAGAACTTCCTACTGGCTGACTGGTTTTACTCTCAACTCCTAGTGTGCCCTATTTACAGGTGGATAAACAGAGGCCTGGAGTGCTGGCATGCGAAGCAGACAGGCCAAAGATCTGAGCTAGCAGCTGTGTCTCAGCCCTCAGCCTCCCGGTAGGGGAGCATTCAGAGTACACACGGGATCAGAGATCTTTCTAGAAGAAAGGTTTCTTTGATAGCAGCTGCGCTGACTCCGTGGGGAGTAGGACTGTGTTTAAAGGCCAGGACTTCCCTCCGCCCTCCCTACCCTCACAGATTCTAACCACTCCACTCCAATTAAAAACAAAAGAACAAAAATAACTGTGCCTGCAGTTACTGTATGCCGGGACTTCACAGGCGCACACTCGGCGCCCTCGTGACCACACATTTGTTCCCTTCCACTCTGGAGGGCGGACTCTGAGGTCCGGAGAAGTTGCTAAACTGACCCGAGGTCATGCGGGCCAGAAGAACGGTCCAGGTTTGGAGTCTGCACCCTGCGGAGCCTCTAAGTGGCACCAGCTCCATCCACTCGTCCCTGTGGGTGCAGTCACGTGATCAAAAAGCCGGGACTCAGCTCCCCAATCAGAATCCAGGAGCCTGCCAAGGAGGTCAGGTCATTAGTGTTTGTACAATCACCACGGAAGAATTAAGAGGGAGGGAGGGGGAGGAAGAGGGAGAGAGAGAGAGAAAGAGAGAGAGAGGAGAGAGAGAGAGAGACAGAGACAGTGACAGAGACAGACAGAGAGACAGAGACAGAGAGACAGAGACAGAGAGAGAGGGAGAGAACACGGCTCAGCATGCCTTCCTGCATACAGTTCTTTGAAACCTTCCTAAAATGAAATTAAAAGTTGGCCCTACGTGATTTATTTTTTCAATCTGCGAATCTAAACAAACGATTCCGCCTCCAGGTCCATCTATCACTCAAGGATCTCTTCCACAGCTGGGGCAGGGCAGGGGGGCGGGGGGATGCTATTAGTGCTTCCAAGACAGTTTCACCACAGATTAAAGAAACCAGGGATGTGGGTGGGGACTAAGGGGGGGGGGGGATTGGCAGCCAGAGTCAGCCACATGCCTACTTGACCTAGGACATAAACCTGTTGTGCTTTCCAGATGGGACCAGGGCACTATTTCTCGGTAACTTGCTTTTCATAAAGAACTCTCCCTTTGCTGAAAAGATCTGTCTTTAATAGCACTGTCCTAAAACCCGGCCTATTTTTCAATTCCCTGATCGCGGACATATAGATTTTTATAGTGTCTGCAAGCACGCATTAATGTTAATTCTGCCTTGCCCCTTTGTGTTCCGTTAATGTCACAATCTGCTGTAAAGCCTTGCCAAGTTTCTTAACTGTCATGTTAATTCCTAGACCTAGTCTGCGCTCTTTGACATTTCAGGACAGAACAAGGCAGTAAAAATAGATTAGAAACAGCTTAGAAGTATTATAAAAAAATCTAGAACTTTACAGATGGTGGAATTAGGCCTGCTGCATGGAAATCTAGCAAGCCGGAACATAATAATATTAGGAGAGGCTTATTCCTCTCTAAAGTAAATATTTAGAAGGGCCTTAGAACACGGACCAGGGCATGCGCACAGGCTGTGTGTGTGTGGGGGGGGGGGGGGCGCGGCTGCTTATAAACCGCTGCGTCCCTTTAAGTAATGTACAGGGTATGTAGGCACCATCCTGAGAGTTTTAGGTTTCAAAGGTTTCCCCTCCCTACCTCTCTCCCTCTCTCTCTCTCTCTCTCCCTCTCTCTCTCTCTCTCTCTCTCTCCCTCTCTCTCTCTCTCTCTCTCTCTCACACACACACACACACCAATAAAAGAATAGAGAGCAAGACATGGATTTTATTCATAATCAGTTCAAAGATCACGTGAACTATTGGGGTACGGGGGTGGGGGTGGGTCTGACTGTATTTTCCCAAGTGAGGGTGAAGGCACTACTGTCCTGTACTTTAGATGTTAAAAGACACCACCTTGTGCTAAGAAACTTGCAGGAAGGGACTGGAAACCGGATCCTGTTTTCTGAGACTGATTGTGGAGAAACAAGCTGTTTAAAATGTGCGTGATCCATTTCAAAGGGAAACGACCAGAGTTAGGGTGAAATGTGTTTTTTCTTCCCTCCCCCCAAAGGGAAATTATTTCTTAAATTTAAAAAGAAAGAAAGAAAAGAAAGAAGGGCCAGCCCTCCCTCTCCTCTTGAAGGACTTCTTTCCCTCTCCCTGGCGGAGCTGTTTGAATAGGCCCTGTCCTTGCCAAACCCCACCCTCGCTCTTTTCTGTGTTCTTTGCTCATTATCTGTCCAGTCATTTTCCCACAGCCCCAACGGGCAGTCGGGGCGGCTTAAACACAGCACAGTATTAATATAGGGAAATGGTCTCCGGTTCCCTCCTGATCCCCTAAGACGCTATGTTGAAATGATAATTGATACACTCTTCGTTGAAAAAGAAATCAGAGCAAAACTACTTTTCAGTCACCACAAGGTATTATCTTAGTTCGTGTATTCAGGAGAAACAGATACATCTAAAAAAGAAAAAGGAGGAAGAAAAAAAAAGTATCCCACAACCCCCCTGCCCCCCCACCCCCACCCCCACCCCCATCTGCGGTAGACTGCAGGCCGCAATTCTTTTCAGCTGACATAATCCAGATTGATTCGTTCAGCAGATAAAATTCAGGCCACTTCTGCCCTTTATGGGAGCAACATAATACCAGTCTTTATTCAGTAACAATGTAGCATAATGGGATCGGAATGTGCAAAATGAGTGTTCTTAAATTACCGCGCCTCACAAGGACCCAACACAAGCTGGGGCTTAATGTAAAATATCATTAGGCACCGATTTACCCAAACGCGCCTGCGTTAAGGAGGTCAGCTTGGGGATGGCATTTTCTGGTTTGGGGGAACCTCTTCCCTGATATCTTGATGGTGACTATTTTAGGGGAGGGGAAAGAACAGACCATCTGGGTACCTACAGCTCAACATGTCAAGGAGCCACTCTGAGAGAGAGAGAGAGAGAGAGAGAGAGAGAGAGAGAGAGAGAGAGAGAGAGAGAAGGAAAAGGGGAAAAAGGGATTTGGGGGTCAGGAGGGACCCCGTCAAAACAAGCCCTTTCTGGGACAGTCAGATGCACCAAATGAGTTTGGTTCTGAGCAGTTGAACGATTCTAATTTTGTGATCTTCGGGGGCCTAGTCACAAAAACATATAGATAACTGAGAAAATGGAAGGGGGGAGACAAAGAACAAAGAATTATTTCCTGCCTTCTAGAAATACCCCCTGGGCCTACCGCCTATAAATTCACCCTATCTTTTTTTCCCCCTAGGTGTAACTGTACCATATATATTTTGTGAAATTTATGTTTCAGGTCTAGTTTTTCACTAAATGTTATTGAGACTGCCAGTGTTTCTCTGTGCCATTAATTACTCCCCTGTAATATAATTTTATGGCTACATGACTCTCATCCTTCTTGAGGTGCCTAATTCAACTTTATTCTCATTCTTGGACACATGGGTTATTTTTTTCAAGTGCCCCCATTATCAAGGATGTGTCAATCAATATCCTCATGCGAAGTTCTTCCCTTGCAGATCAGGTGATTCTCTTTGGATAACTTCCCGGAAGTGGAATTGGCAGAAAGGCAGCCAGTCACAGTGTACGTCTTAGTTGGTAAATATTTCTTCTTCGGCCATCAGAAATCTTGCAGCCGCGCATGGCCTGATGCCGTGCATGAGTGACTTCATTTAACCTCACGTAGCAAACCACGGGCTTCATTCGACATTTTTGTGGGATTTTCTTTCTCTGTGAAATGTTTGGTTCATGTGTGTGTTTATGTCTGTATGTGTATATGTGCACACACGTGCAGGTGCCGGTAGGGACCGGAAGAGGATGCTGAGTCCTCTGAGGCTGGACAGTTGTGAGCTGCTTATTGTGAGTGTTGGTAATCAAACTTCAGGTCCTCTAGAAGAGCACCAACTGCTCTGGACCACTGAGCCGTCTCTCCCGCTCCTCCCGCCCCTTTCTTCCCTCCCTTCCTCTCTCCTTCCCACCCTCTCCTTGCTTTTTTTCTTTCTTTTTCTTTTGAGACAGGACTTGGCTATGTAGCCCAAACTGGTCCCAAACTACATACCTTTGTCTCTGTCTCTAAAGTGTTAGGAGTCTACGCGTGACCTACCAGGCCCAACCACAGTGATTTCTCAAACATAGCTTTGAGCTTGTGGCACACACACACATAGTGACCCTGAGTGGATTCTGCACGCTGATCCCAAAGTCTTTATCACACACACACACACACACACACACACACACACACACAATGACATTAAGACAGGCAGTTGGTGTTAGCACTATACAAACCCAAAGTTACCTAAGAAAATTCTAGAGAAGTAGCACAGGACCAAACCAAGGAGAAGAGATCTTCTGAGAACGGAAATGATTGTGTTTTTCAACTCTCAAGCCCAAGCCTCATGCAATTCAATTTTTTAATCTGGGAACACGGCTGCTCCCTTATCTTGTTTAAATAGAAGAACTCCGAAATTCGAATGACTGAAATATCGGGGGGACTGCGAGACGAGGCAGTTACTCTTCGGAACACTGGGCTCATGTCTGAAGTAGGGCCTGGATCGAGGCCAGTGTTTGCACTAGATGAAGCCAACTATGTGTGTGTGTGTGTGTGTGTATGTGTGTGTGTGTGTGTGTGCACAAGACTGCCACTTTCACGGACAAAGCAGAGACTCTGCTGTGTGTGTGGACACTTGTGCAAGTAAAGACATTTATCTATGGAATGAACATCACCGGTGTGGACTCATCACCGAGACTGCACATCATCTGAAATATTTGCATGAGATTACTGGTCCCTGCTGTCAATCATGATGGCACAAATCCAATAGCCAGGCCATATGGCCTTGAAACTTTCAATCGATAGGAGCCTTTTAAAGCTGAGGCTTCAAAAAGTTGTATCAAATATATATTCAATGAGAAGAAGGTTAATTGAATAATTGATTAGCCAGTAACAATTAAGTGCTCCTCAGATATCTTTGGGAAACTATGAAATATAATACTGATGGATATTTATTAGTTTATTAGCTATTACTGAATTATGTATTTATTTTGAATCCCTGTATCAATTTCTTTCCTTTATATATTTGATTATATGTTTTAGAGAAAAAAAAAGTCCCTGAGTGAGATAGAACAGTTTTGCTCCATTGTTGGGGAAGACGGTAAGATAAAGAACCTGTGCTAAGGGTGCACACTCCCTGTAGGGACTCTTAGGTAAGTGGGTCTAAGGACAGCTCCCATAAGAGTGTGCCGATCCCATGTTCAAGTACCTTTGAGAAGAAAGGGTGGGAACTGGGGTGGGGAACTGGGGTGAGTCCCCCTTGTCCACACAACAGTATTGACAGGCAACAAGACAGGGGGAGTCAGTGGACAACGTGTTCCCTGGCAGACTTATACCAGGGAAGACCCAGAGTGCTTCAGCAAAGGGGCTGACCGGAAGCGCCCATGCCCTGAGCTTTGATATTGTCTCCAGGTAACTTAAAAGAAGACACAAAGTGAGCTTATTTTCTTTGGTGAGAAAACAGTCTGGCGATGCCTTGTTGTCATATGTGCTTACGAGAACAGCTTCACAAGGCCCACTAGGAGAGGATGGGGTTCGTCGTAGAAAGCTGTCGTGGTTTGTCTTTAAAGTAGTTACCACCCAGAAGACTGTGCAGTGCCGCCTTTGGTTAACATGGAGGGAGGGTAGCACAAGGGAAGAGCCTCGGGGCGGGGCTTGAAGTCACTCTAGCTCCGCCTCCTTGAAGCGCTGTAGACTTCCCGAGCCCTCTGCTCTCTGAGACACTGGGCTGACAGAGCTCCCACTGATCAGATCGAAGGGTGACAGGCGTGGGTCCCCCTTGCCAGGTCTCCTCCTCCAAGTGAAGTTGTTGAATACTTTCTGGTGTTGTGTTTGGTTTTTGGTTTGGGTGGATTTAAGACAAGCATGGCTTTCTTGTAGCTCGGGGCTGATCTCAAACTCATGATCCTCCTGCCTCAGTCTTGTGGGGCTGGGATGACAGGGATGGACCATCATCTAAGACTAAACCGTTGTTGTTTTCAGCCAACTCCTTTCATTTTTTGGAGGCCGGGACTGACTCTGGACAGTCGAACTTCCCTCTTTCCCCATCCTTTACGATGATGACATCATCTTCCTGCGCCTCGGATAGCAGTGGCCCTGACTGGACCCATCCGGTCTCTCTGGATGGACTCAGTCCAGCCAGAGGAAGCCTGGCTTTGTTCAGCCCACTGGTGCAACCTGTCAGAACCCCGGGGTTCTCCACACACCTGCTGCTCCTGCCTGTGACTGTCCCTGGGTGCCACATGATTTTGTTTTTTGTTTTTTGTTTTTTTTTTTTAACTATATATGTAATGGAGTCCTTCATCAATATTCACGTGTCAGGAGCAGCAGATTCTTGGAGAAGACAATTAAAAGAACAGGAACTACTGGATACCAGCTGACATTCCTGTGAGAATGCCCCTCCCCCAACATCTTAGAGCTGGCCATGGTGACCCCCACACCTAATCCCAACATCTCAATACCTCACCTCGGAGGTGGAGGCAGGAGTATCAGGAAATCAAAACTTTCATAGTTACCAAGGAGGAGGGAGGGAGCAAGCCACTCCCCAGTACCTTTTACCCTCCAAACTTTTCTTCTCCCTGCCCCCCCCATGCCGCCTTCCTCCCCCCCCCACAACTGCTTCAGCCTGCAAAGGCCAAGTAAAAAAACTCCCAGAATCGATTCATATGTCCTAAATAGCTTCTACTGTGATGTATTATTATAATCACTCTCTTCTATTACTGGATTTTGCTGCCAGTCTCTTCTTGGACCTGATTTATAAGTCAGACTTTATCATGGGCGTACGCGTATTCGAAAATCTTGGTGTCTATAAGCTGAAGGTATTGAAGAGTAACCCTTCTCTCCGAGGAGACGACTAGACATGTGACTATGTTGGGCACCTTCTCATCGCTGTGACGAACTGTCTGCTCTAAACAGCTTGAAGGGAGAAAGATTTATTTTGGCTCATGGTTTCCTGTGGTTCTGCCCTTGACTGGCCAGTTGCTAAGGGCTCAGGTGAGACAAAGCGTCGGGGTAGGCAGAGCCAGCTACTTATGTCACAGCAGCCAATGGACAGAGAGGACAGAGATGGCCGGGGCAGATGCACCTTTCAAAAGATTCCCAAGTCGCTACATCTTTAAGCCAATCCCCACCTCCCAAGATCCTGTTCGACCATGACCTCATCAGTAGGTTGATCCATTGATTGAGTTAGCAGCTCCATGACACAGGCGTCCCTCAGTAGCACCAGCTGCAGACCAAGCCTCCCAAGCCTGAGCCTTTTGAGAGACACACTAAGTCCAAACCGCAGCACTCTTCTCCCGGCCCCCTGCAAAGCCTCGTGTCTATCTTGTTATCTGAGATGCATTTGAAGTCCATCTCTACCAGTCCCCAGAGTGCTCACACCCACCATGGTGTTCCAAAGTCTCCCCTAAGGGAGAATCAAGACAGACTTAATGGTTTTACCGGGAATTCCATGGGGCAGAGAGAAGAAAAGAGGAGATAGAGGTTTAGGCAAATACGAGATCTATCTGACGGAAAACCAAAGGTGGGTAAACGCTGGGCTGGTTGCCAAGTGTGAGCCTTCTGGCATCCTGGATGAAGCTGGCACCCTGATGTGCCCCTGGAACAAGTGCTCCACAGCAGGGGCATACCAGGGACCTAAGGCCACCACTCTCACTTGCCCGCTGTTGATTATGGTGGCAAGAAGACCCCGTCCCTAATCAGCATCCGCACTCACTGTTTTAAAAACATTATCCTGATTTCTGCTCAGGATAAATATTGGGTCTCTAAGCACTGCAGTCCAGCTCCGCGGGGCCGACACCTGCATCGGGGCCATAAGCTGGGGGGCTCAACAGGCCCTGCCTCTTGGCAGCCGCCTATGGTCTTTCTTGGTAGGTCTGAACTCCTAGACCCCAGATACGATGAACCGAACTTCTGTCAGCTCTGTGAAGGCCCTGTGCCCCTCCCAACGCATGGGCATTCGCCTTGCTAAAGCCGACACTAAGAGATGACACGTCCATTGTCCAGGACACGAGATGATCTTATAGCTTCACCTTAGTCCCCATCATGTGATCAGGGGCAGTCACGGGGGAAGTATTTGGTACAAGGCATCTGTCATTCAGTCTGTTCTTCCTCTTGTCCCCTGAGAACCACCATGTTAGAGCTGGCTCCCCACCACCACCATGCCCCCACTGAACCCAATTCAGACGCAACTGGTAGGGTACAAGCGGAGTGGACAGACACCGTGGGAAGGGGTGGCCATACTTTTTTTCTAAGCATAATGAATATTCCATGTTTGAGGACGGTCCAAACTGCACACACTCCCAGGTAAAGGGCAAGACCCCATGGTCTCTGTGGCCTAGACACTCTCCGCAGGCTCGCACCAGCCACCAGGAGGCAGTGGGGAGCATCCCCACCAAGCCTGTTGGTTCCAAGCAAGTCTTCAGGGAGGGGAAGTTGTCAGGCCTTTAATTAGCTGGGAAGTACACCATCTCTAGTGACTTGCTTGTGGGAGCTAGAGAGATGAGGAAGAACTCACACAGAGAGACCCAAGTGCCTGAAGGCAGAGTTGAAGCACACGAGAGAGCCCTGGAGTGGGGTAGGGTGAAAGTCGCCCCTGCAGAGAACTTCATAGAAGAAGCCCTTGGTTTTTAGAGGCTTCCGTGGGTGACCGGCTGACTCCCGTGCTCTAGCCTTGACAGGTGAGACAGAACACGGTGCGACCAACACGTGTGATAGAGGAGGCTTCTCAAACCACCACAGGTAAGAGCAGTGAAGGAGATGGAGACGGGTCCATGACCCTCTTGACCCCATGACCCACTTCCTCCACTTTGACGTCACTTCCTCGTTTCTCTCACTTCCCAGTGAGGACATCGAATTCTCTAAACCTATTAGTGCATTAATCCTTTGATGAAGGTGGAGCCCTCAAGAATCAGCCACTTCTGAAAGTTCCAGGAACCAAGCTTACTAGAGACTTTGGGGGACAGTGTGTCTGAGGCTGGTTTCGGGCTGGGCAGAACACTTCTATACAAGAGAGAGCAGTCTCCTCAGGCTAACACCTCCCATTGAATTCTGTCCTCCTGTGCTCCATTCAGGGCATTCCATGGATTTTTTTCCCCCAGAAGACCCAGAAACCTGGATATATATATAAGTTAAAAAACAAAACACTTCAGGCTGTTTGCAACTAATTGAAAACAAAAGTGTAAATATGATGTCGGCCAAAGGAAACACATCTGTGTGCCGAAGGCGGCCAGCAGGTCACCGGCGAGCTCCTGGTGTCCTCTCTGTGCCTCGGAGGGGCTCTGCTGAGCTTTTTCCACCTCCTGTGGAGGAGCAGCCAGGAGATGGGGTATCTACGGTTTTTGGATGGCCAACCGGGCAGGACCAAGAAGGCGATGTGAGGCAAGGAAGCTCGGGCTCTTCCCAGCCTGTGCTTTGTAAGATCCAGAGACTCGTGGGCACGCTGGACTTCGCAAACCCTTGTATAAGGCCGCTGCTTGCCTAGGACCGAATGGGCCTGACTGTCCAGTTAAGAGCTCGCTCAGCCCAAACCAGACAACAGACACGAACTGGTTTCCCAGAACAATGGTTCCCTCAGGCTTCCTCTTTGAATGAATGTAACTTTCCATCCCTATGCCTTGCCAGAGAAAGGCCAATCCCCCCCCCACCCCACCGCACCCGACCCGCAGAGCAAAGGTACTCAATTCTAACTAAATTGGTAGTATCCTGAAGGAAAATTTTTCTTCAAGAAACAAACAAAAACAAAAACAAAACAAAACAAAAATTCACACTATGAGCTCCCCAGCCCAGGGGAAGCAGGAGACAGATGGGATCCTTGTGGTGAGGAAGGAGAGGTTAGTTGGCCGGAGCCCCGATCCTACCCAAGGCTCACATGGCTCTTTGGCTGAACATCTGCAAAGCGTTGGGGACAGAAGGCTGCTCTGCTCTGCGTTTCACTTCCGGGACGGACTCCCCATGTCCCCAGGTCCCCAGGTCCCCAGGTCTTGCCAGCGGAGACACTGCTCTCCGTAATTATGGAGTACACCATTCGAGGGGGGCATTTCCCGCCATTCACGGCACTTACCAGTGTCAGTCTGTGCATAAATACAATTAGATTTGAGAGTTCTATTACAAAAGCCAATAAAGCAGGCCTCGGTAGAGATTCTAAAATTACTTAACTTTTCTTTAGGAAAAAAAATATTAAAACAGCATTATCACATCAGTGTGAAGGAAAGACACGGAGATAATAAAGTTATGTTAAACCTCCCTATATTTACTCATGTGTGAAACAGTTATGTCTGGTCACATAATTGCGATGGTTCTGAGGAATATTTCATATTTTATAATGAACATTAAAAGAGTTTGTGGATCATTACTTTATACGAGTTTCAAAGTTATTACATAAAACCCAATAGGGATGGTTATAAATTATCCGATCCTCCGGCCTGGCCTTGGTAAACATAACATGAAGTCTGAGCATTGTGGCAGGCAAGATTCATGAGAAGACGATTTAAAAAAAGAGTCCCACCCTCCCTTGCATTTTAAAGGGAAAGAGAAGACCACAGTGCTTGTTGCTGGTTTTTAATGTTGTTATATCTGTTTGAAAGAAATCCCATTGAACTGGTAGTTTAAGACACACACACACACACACCACAGAGGAGAGAGAGAGAGTTCCAAAAGAGAACTCTCAGATAACTATTGGCCATCCTGGTCCATCTCTCGTTACCCTATCTGAGGTCTCCTGGTCATTGTGGAATTCTTGAACTTTTGAAGAACACTCCCTGAACTTAGTAAAGGGACTCTGACCAGCTTGAGTGTGGTATACAGTGGCTCTGGCTGGCTCACCTGAGGGGTCCAAAACTATTTATTTTCAAATGAAAGAGATTGCATCTTGGCTGAAGCTAGAGAATTGAGAACATTTTTCTGATGTGTCTCCAGCAAGTTAGTTAAACACTGACTGAGACTATTAGGATCAGCATAGCTATTTGTCATTTGCTAGGACTGACTGGTATTTCCTCTGGAAGAATCTTCAGTTCCCACTTGGTGCGTGAGGAAAAGTTAAAGACCAGGAGAGAGGCAGCTTGGTGGATAGAGACAGATGTGACCAGAGGTGGTGTGATCGGTCAGGACCGCGTGGTGCCCTGGAGATGCTGCAGCCTGGGCACCCTGCTGAGGCTCTCCAGGCAGAACTTTGCTCTCTGGTTCTCAGAGCTGCATCCTCCCTCTCCCTGCACCCAATCCACAGACAGAAGGGCTCTGTACAGCCTGGAGAGGGAGGGAGGGTCACTACGAGCTTCCTTTCCCTGTCATCTCCCCACCTTGCCCTGGGCTCTTTCTGTGCAGCAGCTCTTAGGAAGGCTTTCTCAGCAAACAGATGTCTGCCGGGGAATTGGAAGCTGGCAGTTGGAGGCCAGATCCTGACTGTACTTTGAATTATGTCTGCCTCCATCATTACACAGTCATTCACATATATTTTAGACATCAATATTGTCTAGAAATATTCTCCGGTCCTCAATGCTATTTATAAGCTTCGATTCTCCTCTCTGTTCCTGCTCTGAGAGTCTGCTCCGCGCTCTCCCAGAGCCACCAACTGCTTTCACATCATTTTCATAAATATTTTTATTGGGAAGGGTTTGCCATTTTATTCTAAATTATTTCTCCCTGCATTAAGCAGAAGCCTGCATTCGCGGAGTGCCCAGGAACCTTCCTAACCTGTTTGCATGGAGAACTGAGCCGAGTCTGTGTGGCTTTAAAAGAAACAGTATCAGATAGTGTCTCTCCCCAGACACAGCAATTTGGACACTAACAAAAGATAGGTTATAATGATGTTACTTTGTTAAAGCCATGGCAGTCAGAGCTCTTATTTATGTTAGAAACAGTGCTTCGGCTTACATCTGATGTTTGCATATAATGTAAGTCTTTGGAAGGGGAAAAGCTCAGGTAGACTATGAGAGAAAAAAGAAGTGCAAACACGGGGGTTGGAGAGATGGCTCAGTGGGCAGAGCACTTCTGCTCTTACAGAGGGCCTGGGTGTGATTCTTAGAACCGACACGGCAGTTCAAAATGATCTGTAACTCCAGCAACAGGGCATCCTCTGCTCTCTTCCAGAACCCCTGCATGTTGGAGAAAAAAGACAAACATGTGCTGCGCCCACAGACAGGCAAAACCTCCTCCAAACGCACAAAATAAATTAAAATCTTAAGTAGAAATCCGTACAGGACCTGAGAGAGTATCAGAGACTGAGAATATTTTGGAATAGAGAGCATCACCCCGAGATTAGGAAAACTGTGTTACCTCCTCGCTCCTTTGCCAAGTAGGAGCTGCCTGTAATCCAGGCTGCGATAACCTGATCTGGCCCCAGCATGAGCGCCGCCCTTGCCGGCATTACTACAAGCAGCCGCTAGGTGGTGCTAACACTGCATAACTCCAGCTTCTCGGCACAATGAAAACATTAATTTGCTATGAGATAATTTTTGACGTAAATGTAAAATGGTGCCCATTCGAACTCAGTAATGAAGCATGGTGCTTTCCGCGGCTCCTAATTTGACTAGTTAAATGACTCCATTACGTGTCTAACAGACAGAAGCAAATAATTTCTGGTCAGTTGATGTTCACTTATCCGTATCATTTTGCCCTGAAAATAAAAAGTCTCTAATCTACAATTCCTTTGTCTTGGTGGGTTTTTTTTTGGGGGGGGGGGTAAGATTATTAAGGCAAATATACTTAAATAATTCAGGTTAAAGTAGCACAAGGTAACAATTAAAACATCGAGTGTGTGCCTAATAGAGGAGACACAAAACCCGGAAACCATTTCCAAACTACCCTAACCTTTGCCCTGTCCCTAGGTCTGGGGTATTTAACAGAAGACTTAAGAGTTAGAAGAAAGGGAGTCTATATTTCCAAATCCATTGTCCTGTGACAGCTTAAAAAATGGGCTGCTGTTGTCTTCTGTTCACTCTGCCACATAACTTTGAAGATTTTTGGACACATCTCAGTGTAACAAAAATAAAAAGTAAAAATAAAATAATAATAAAATACTGCTTTAAAAAATATCAAGTGATGACTAATTTTGCCCAAAGGGGGGAAAATGGTTAATATTGAATCTTAATGTTCCTCATCTAAGCGCTTTTTTTCTTCCTGCTAAAAACAAGTTTCGAATTAAAGCATATCAGCTTACACATATTGCATGCATATTAGCGAGACACAGCTGTGTATGTCCCCCTCTTAAGAGCCATATGATTAAGTTATGAGATATCATATAATCCAAACTCTTTTTCTATTGGTCACCTTTCACAGACAAAAGCTTTTTCGTTTTTAGGTTTATTAAATGACAGAGTGTCCGACTCTGTAAATGTTCCAGTCCTTATAATGGAGCACCTGTGACTTTGATTCCCCCCCCTGCCCCACCCCCCACGCACAAAGTCCATCTATAAATCGCTGCCAAGATGGCACAGGGGCTGACTGGGGCCAGCCCGTCGTGGCTGCAGCAGCTGCTGGCAGCTCGGTGATAAGGGTGGAGCCCTCGGTGTGGAGTTGGGTCTCAGGAATCTTAGTAAATGTCAGAATGACATGCCACCCCATAACTCCGAGGCAAGAGACAGTGGCCTCTCTTCAGGAAGAACCAGTAGTTGAGTGAAAGAAGCTCTCGGGCTCCGGGAGAGATCTTGGTTCTCACTTCTCATGTGTGGGTCTGTGTAGCACCGTCTAGCAGATTACAACATGGTAACTTGAAAATATGGTTTAGGGCAGTGGTGGCGCATGCCTGTAGTCCCAGCACTCTGGGAGGCAGAGGCAGGTGGATTTCTGAGTTCGAGGCTAGCCTGGTCTACGGAGTGAGTTCAAGGCCAGCCTGGTCTACAGAGTGAGTTCCAGGATAGCCAGGACCACACAGAGAAACCCTGTCTCGAAAAAAACAAAAACAAAAACAAAAAAAAAAAAAAAAAAAAAAAGAAAATATGGTTTAAATGATGCTCGACATCCTGCCACCCCCCCCCCCCCAATAACAGGCTGTCTGACCTAATTAAATCTACTTTAAACCAATTGGAGTGTGTGTGTGTGTGTGTGTGTGTGTCTGTGTCTGTGTGTGTGTGTGTGTGTGTGTGTGTGTGTAGGCAGTCTTTATTAAGCTTTTAAAATTTCAAATCCCTCTGTGCGTGCAAACTCCAGCAGTTTCCATGTTCGGGTGAGGGACACAGAACACAGACTCTGTGTCTTTTGATGTGAAACAATGTCAAAAGGACTAATTATGAGTCATGCTTTCTTGAAATTTTTGTTGGCTGATGTCGCCTCTGCAATTGGATTCCTGCATAAGGCCAGCAGCTCTTGCTGGAGGGAGAGAACCTGGCACCTTCTGCTGCCGCCCCCCCCCCCCCCCCCGGCCTTTGGTGTTATGTAGGTCGCACGGCTGTGGGTTTCTAGGAAGGATCTCACTTTTAAACTTGGCATGGAAGTTACAACTGGAGAGCGATTTTCTAGCGCAGAGATCTGTCTACACTGTGCATGCTGAAAGAGGAATGTGGTCAGGAGGGGAAGAAGAGAAGAGCATCTAAGGAAGGATTCCTGGGACCTCGGGTCAGGCTCAAAAGCTGCTCCTGCAGCCCCTGTTCTTCACAGGAAGGCCTGCTGCTCCACGCCTCTGAAGGCGGCGGCTGGCGGCTTTTTCAGGGGCAGCCCTTTATCTGGGTCCAGGAAATGGAGGCCAGAAAGGAAGCAAATTCCACCTGAGGCTAAGCCCACAAAGCTAACTGAAAGTGAGGGAGCCCTGGGATGGAAACAGAGTTAGACGCAGGAGCAAATCAGAGACACAGCGCAGGAATGAAAGCGAAGGAAACTGTCCAGGTTAGAGCTGACCTCAGATGAGAGACTTCCAGAGGAACCCGTGGGAAACGTTACAACTCCCTATGACCCATAATGGGAGCCAGATTCTTCTCCTGGTGGTTGTCAGGGAAGCCCCAGGACTTCCCCCTCCCCTGGAACAGCTGAGGTTCAGCACTCATGGCCCTGGATTAACTGCTATGAACCTGTGGGGGAAGGAAGTATCAGTTCCTAAACCAGTAACTTAGCAAAAAGGTCCTAGAAATTTAGTTTATGATGCTTTTATTTTTTCCTGTGCTAGCTACTGAACTCAAGAGTCTTGTGCACACTAAGCATGCTTTTCTAAAACCTAATGAAGTGCTCAGACTGATAGCACACAGCTACGTCCCAGCACTGGAGAAGCAGAGGCAGAAAGACTGAGAGGTGGAGGCCAGTCTGGGCTGTGTACTGAGATCCAAGAGAGAGAGAGAGAGAGAGAGAGAGAGAGAGAGAGAGAGAGAGAGAGAGAGAGAGAGAGAGAGAACAGAGACACAGAGACAGACAGACATACATAAACACAGAGACAGAGACAGAGAAAGACAGAGAGGGACAGAAAGACACACACAGAGGGGAGAGACAGACAGACAGACAGAGACAAGCAGAGACAGAAAGACAGACACATACATATATACAGAGAGAGAGACAGAGAGAGAGACACAGACAGAGGGGGGAGACAGACAGACAGACACTCAGAGACAAGCAGAGACAGAAAGACAGACACATACATACATACAGAGAGAGAGGGACAGAGAGAGAGACACAGACAGACACAAGACAGACATACAGACATACACAGAGACAGAGAAAGACATAGAGAGAGACAGACACACACACACACACACACACACACACGGCAGACAGACAGACAAGAAGAGACAGAAAGACAGACAGACAGACACACACACACACACACACACGGCAGACAGACAGAGACAAGAAGAGACAGAAAGACAGACAGACAGACAGACACACACACACACACACACACGGCAGACAGACAGAGACAAGAAGAGACAGAAAGACAGACAGACAGACACACACACACACACACAGAGAGAGAGAGAGAGAGAGAGAGAGAGAGAGAGAGAGAGAGAGAATCAAATTTGAAAGGCAGAGAGAGCCTGGTGTATTGGGATAAGTATGACAACTGCCAAAAATAAATAAATAAAACTACTTTATTTGCCTTCTTATGTCCACAAAGAGAGGACGAGAGCAGATGCTAACAGCAGACAAGTGTTTCCAAAGGAGAAGGAAATATTTCCAGAGGAGATCAGCGTCGCAGCAGAACAGGTGAGGGAGGAATGGGGCTACCTCAGGCCTGATAACTCCAGAGCAAGTGGGAGCCATCTTCGACTTTGTGCAGGAGGAGGTGAGGAGACTGGGGGCCGATTAACAAATACCCCAGAAGCCAGGCAAGTGCGGGTGGACCAGAGCCCTTATGCAACACCTATATTTAATAACGACTCTGAGGGAGATCAAGGAAATTAAACACCAGTAAGCTTGACTTGAGCAGTGGGGAAGATATTGGAAACACTAATCAGAGACAAAATAGGGAAAGTTATGATTTAATTAAAGATATTCAGCATGGATTCACAAAAGGGAGATCATACGTAACAAAACTAATAGAATATTTTGAAAAAGTAACAAAAAGGAATTGGAGAGGGAAACCAGGGGTATAATTTACTGGGACTTTAAGAAAGCTTTGATGACCTGCCTCACAAAAGACTAATCTCCAGCCGTAGGGAGTTTGGGTTGGAGTGTGGTAGGAGGTGGAGAATAAATGAAGAATCGTCTGGAACACGCGGTGCTTGTGCAGCACTGCCCTGAGCAGATTGGGTGGGTGGGGGGGATGCTGACTGCTGGAACTTCCTGAGATCTGAATTTTTTTTTAAATTAATTTTCTGTAAAACCCAGTGCCTCCTCAGCTCAGCTAAGGTGCCGTTCTCACACAGGTGAGGTGCTGAAGGGCAAGTCCAGGCTCAGGCCGCAGCAATGACATCACTGGGGAGGGCCGGCTGAAACGGGATGGGCGCATGGCTACTCTGCGAGTGCAGCGAGGTTGCATGTGACCAAATTAAGGAGGGGAGGCATGGCCGTTCATTGTACACGGATAATCAACAGCAAGACATAGAACATGACTGTGGGGCTTGAAGCGCCATGGTCTGGACACATGCCGGCCAATGGGTGTAGTTACACCTCACACATACCCCGACGGCTTCACACATAAGCCCGAGCACGCCACAGGTACACACTACAGATCACAGGGGGACATTCGCAAAGAATTCCAGCGCCTTTGAATGTTACATCCTTTGACACGTCTCATAATCACGCACATATGTGTTCATGTAACACCGGGTGCAAACCTGTTTGTAGAGCCGTGTGCACACGTGCTTGGGAAAGCTGGTGTTTAGGATCCTGACTCTCCAGAAGCCGAACTGGGATGCGCAGGTAGAAATTATACATAAACGGGGAACTTTCTACTTTCTGCCAGGAAATATTAGGAGATGTTCAAGGGAGAGAGGGGTCCTTGTTAGTCCATTGCTGTGATGATAGACGTCACAGGAATTAAAACAGACACAGGGCAGGGAGAATCGTGGCACACAAACGACCTTCAAGACCACAAACCAAACATGACCAGAGTACCTTTGTCTGGAAAAGTAACTGAGAGCCCTCAAGTGGCCTTGAGTGACTCTTGGGATCAGAGCTGTAAACATGGTGGCAACAGCCAGAGGAAGAGAGTGGCCTAGAATTGCGCCCCTGTACCCCCCACCCCCATCCTCTAGGCTTTTCCTTAAAGCTGACCCAGGAGACAGTTTACTTGAGCGAAGTAACAAAGGGCTCCCCCAGACTGCAGGCTTGGGACACGTGAATAATGCCCAGGGTTTGAGAGATGTTCAGTGGCTTTGGGACATGTGTGTATCAATGTGATAATCTATTTGTAAGAGGTGATGTCACCTGCTGTTTATAAAACTGTGACAAGTCCGTGGAGCCGAGGCAGGATACACATGTCCAGACATATATTCCAAAGTGTGAAATATCAGGCTGACATGAACCTCCTTTTATGGTATATACCATTCATTAATATTAAAACGCCACTTGAACAATGTTCGTGTTTCAAAGGTCGATGAGACCGAAGAGTCACAAAATGAAAGCAACACTGTCCTTCTGGGTCTCAATAGCAGGTACATCACCCCAGTTTAAAAGTTCCGAGGGGTTCCTTCATTCCAACATTTAAAAAAGCTCTTATCTCTGTCCCCACTTTGTTCATTTTAACTGTGGATGTTATGTCCTTAAAATGACAGTTATACACTTAGGCTCTGGGACTACCCTGCTCCTGACTGACAGAATCTTCTAACATCTTCCGGGGACAGACCAAATAGAACAGGGCGTCTTGTGTAAAGAAACGTATATAAGATGTGATACCTGTGGCTCCTTTGCCCTTATCTGAAGCCTTTTCCATCATATGGATGGCTTTTTTGTAACCCAAGGATTTTTAAGAGGAAATATATATATATATATATATATATATATATATATATATTTACACTTCTTGTTTTTCAAATATGGGGATTTCTATTTTGTCTTTTAAAACCACAAAGGTCTTTCCAATACTCATGACTGGGGTTATTAAGAGAGAGCTTTAAAGCCCTCCCACACCTGTCATTCACCCTAAATAAGCAAGCTCTCTAAAGGAAAACTCACCTCCCTCCTTTTCACCCCCAAGCCCCAACTACTCCAAGAAATCATTTTGTGGTAGCCAGCAGCACCCCAGAGTAGAAAAGTGCTCGCAGAGGGAAGACGAAGGGTTAAAATGTACCTGTCAGGGCTGTCTCTAGAAAGCGGTTCCCGAAAATCATCTGTCAGTAAGACAAAATTAATTACTACATGTAACATGAAAAAAATCATGTAAATTAAACACTGAATAAACGGTATAAAAGTTTAGGAGAACCTGATTGTTAAATAATTACTGATACATGCATGAATTTTCAACAAGCCCTGGCAAGGATAGAACTTAGCAAGGTTCCTTCCGTATTTCCACCAAATCATGCGTGTGTCTCGGGAATGCCTTCCCTCCATGTCCACTTCCCGTTAAGTGAGAAGGCTGAGCAGGTCCCAGTCCTTACAGTAACTTGCAAAGTAAAGTGGCTTAAGCAATGGGTTTGCAGCAATGGAGGCCAGTGTGGGAGACACACCCTGAGCTTAGAGCTTGGACTGAGATGCTAGCACCAAGAGAAGCCCCTGCCACAGGTGCCCTGTGATGCCAGGAAATTGTGCTACGCAATGCAAACATTGTTTTAATTTGTGCAAAGACCGATTTACTTAGGACAGCAAATCAGTCATTATGAACACCTTAAATGTGGCCAAGATGGTAACTTTGATTACTTAAAGTTAGCATTAACCCTTACATTTGCTTCTGGGGGTGGGAGGGGCACACTTGTATCACGGTGTGCCTGTAGAGGTCAGAGAACAACAAGGGAGTTGGCGCTCTCCTATCTTGTGGGCTCCGGTATTGAACTCAGATCAGTAAGCTTGGCATCCAGTGTGTTTATTCCCTGAGACAATTTACTGGTTCCATGGTGTCATTTGTGATGCGACTCTCGAGTCTATTCCCTGACTTCCCGGTGTTGGCATGAAAGGGTGAGAAACAACTGGGGGTGCCAAGGCCATCGAAGGGCACCTGTCTCAGCTAGATCTCTGGGGATCTGGGCTTCTAACTTCAAGCCCAGGCTTTTCAGCTTGAGTGCACAGGACCAAAGATCCCACATGAGCTCTTTCTTGATCCCCCCCTGTAAGGACCCAGAGAGCCTCTTGCTGCCCCCTCCCTCCATCTGCCTTTGGCTAAAGCCCTTCCTATCACTTCCCCAGCAGAGACTGGGGTGGCAGCAGGCTCTCCTTTCTCAGTGGGATCTGTTGCTGAGGTTGGAGCTTGCGGGCACCTCTGATGACCAGTTTCTGAAACTCCAGCCTTGACTCTGTGATGCGCTTTGGACCCCCTTGCTTCAGTCTCTCCTCTCCCTGACCTCCTATGAGCTAACCATATCCATCTCCTAGGAGTCCTCATAGGAGGATGTTGCCTCCTTCCATGTTCTGGTGCTGGTGATGACCTATAACTAGGGCTCGGGCTCCCTCCAGAAGAAAGTTATCCAAAACTAGTATCGAGGGGTCAAGGGCAGTCTGGCCAGCTCTCCAAAGAGCACGGAATGGAAGACCTTTCTTCCACCTCAGCCCCAAACTCCAAGGACTAAAATGGATCCCACATGCCCTCCAAGTGTACTTTGTAAAAACCAATATACAATTTTTTTTTAATTCACAATATACAATTTGTAAAATTAAGGAGCTGAAGATTACTTAGGAGAGAAAGATTTGCAATGCAAACGAACATTCTGATTTACAGAGTCACCACGGGGTTCCTTCCATGAGTCAATCTAAAATAGGATTCAGCTCTCAGCACATCTAAAATAGGATCTGGTTGCCGAAAGGCGGTTCACATGGCACCCAGCGGCCCCATCCATGGGGTCACTGCAAGGAGCCAGGCACTGCGGAGAATGGGTTGCCAATTGGTTCTGGTTGGGTTCCTCTGAGAGGGTGACATTCTTCTCACCACAATGGCCTCTCTCTCTGGCTTATAAAGTTAAAGTTAGTCTTTGGCAGTTAGGATCCCTTGTCCATGTACAGCCTTAAAAACACCTTGGTGGACCTGCCCTCCTCGTAACTAATGGTCCTTAAGGTCTTGTTACCTGATCAGGAAGATTGTGGATCTCAGCCAAAGATGTGCCCTTATTGCCCTATGACATTCTGAGGTTTGGCAGGAGGCGCCTTTGCATTTGAGAGGTAAATCCAAAGCTACAAATCCAATGAAAGGGCTCAGTGAGATGACTCAGGGTGTATGGGTACCTGGTGCTGAAGGAGAGAACCGTCTCCTATGAGTTGCTATGACTACCACATGTCCGCCATTGCACACCCCATCCCTCTTTCCAAAATATAGCTACGAAAGAACAATGATCAAATATATCTAGCACAGAAGCACCCTTTTGCTTGGCTACAGTCGGTCTGTTCATAATGATGGCGTCTACGGACAAAGGATGACGAAGAAGGGCTCCACCCATGCAAACACAGGCAGTTCTAAGTGGACTCGTGTGTTAAAGAATGAGGGAGAGAAAAGAAAGGAAGACAGAGAGAGGTAGAGAGGGAGGGAGGGAGAGAAAAAGGGAGGGAAGGAGGGAGTGAGAGAGAGAGAGAGAGAGAGAGAGAGAGAGAGAGAGAGAGAGAGAGAAAGAGAGAACACATGAAGTCGGAAGGGAAAAGTGTCTGGGACAGCAAGGAGTGGGAATTGAAGCGAACAGGAAAGGAGTTGTGTTTGCTTAAAACACATTGGATATATGTATACAATTCTCAGACAATAAAATACTTTATTTCAAGAAAAACTAAGTCAGTTTGGGGGTGGTGGCAGAGAAGTAAGGCAAGGTCTTGTTATACAGCCCAGGTTAGCCCTAAACTCTTGATCTTGCTGACTCTGGACAGAAGGAGTGCGCCATTGCATCTGGTCTCCAGTGTCTGAAAACCCTTGCCCCAGATAGCACCCAGTGCTGTCTTCCCGGTGTTATCAAGTACAGCAGGCCAGGGAGGCCTGGCAAGCAAGCAGGAGGCCTGGGCTGTGGGGAACCCTTGAGCTGAAGACAAAGGGAAAGCCGGCTCAGGGCATCAGCCTTACCAGGTGTAATTTCATCATGTCCTTCTGCTTGTTCCTAGAACCCGAAATCATCTCATCTCATCTCCAGGTACTGTGCTTTAAACAGCATTTGTTTCCCAGAGTCCCTGTGTTAGAACATGCTGGAGGCTGTCTCTAGAGTGGTGGTGCCAGGGGTGGGGGTGGGATAGGGGGCGGCTGGGGGGGCAGAAGATCTTCAGGCCTTACCCTAAAGGAGCTACTGGCAGTGGATAGTTGCTGAGGGAGGGAGGACATTCTTTACTGAGGGTATAGATACTGGTAGGAGTCTTATGTTCCAATTGGTGCTATATGCGCACACACACACACACACACACATGCACACACACACACACACACACGCACACGCACGCACACGCACACACACACGCACACGCACACACACATACACACATACACATAAAGAACATTAACTGGACTTAGGAAGTTACCCACCCAACCACCCCTAAAAAAGACATGCAGTTGGAAGTGGGACATGATGGGGGGATATAAGGGAGCAGAGGATTGAGAGTAGATATATTCATATTTCGTTGTATACATGTACAGAATTCTTGAAAGTTAAGACATTTTTAAAAGGAAAAACTAGATTTGGGGCTAAGTTCAAAGTGCTTGTCTAGTACATGCAAGGGATTTGGGTTCTATGCATAGTATTGCCAACAAATAAACAAATAAGAAAAAAAGAAAGAAAATGATATTTAAATAAATAAGTAAGTAAAGAGAAGGTTGGTGCGAGGTAATTAGGTCACGGGGGCTCTGAAGGGGTTAATCCTGTCTCTGGGGAGCCATTCAGGTCAGAGAGGGTGGATTAGTTCTAAGAGAGAGCTGGCTGCTATAAAATGTGTTTGCCCAGCCCCTCCCCCCCCCTTGTTCCAGGTTCACCATATGACCTCTCCCTTGCACACTCCCATCATGCCATTAAATCCACCACCTCACCAGCTGAGCCGAACCTGGCATCATGTTCTCAATTTTCCAGAAATGGGAGCTAAATAACCTATTTTCCTTATAAAAGTTCCCAGCCTTAGGTACTCTGCTGTAGCAGTACAGAACAGAGTAACACTCAGGGAGTCTGGGAGAGTGAGTCAGAAGGAGAGAAATAAGGCTTTGTTCAAAATCTGGAACAGTCTTGACAGGCAAAAAGAAAAAATAATCTAGCTTCAGTTGATTAAGATGCTTTTTCTTCCCCCCCTCCCCCCTCCTCCACCTCTTCTTCCTCCTCCTCTTCTTCCTCCTCCTCTTCCTTTTCTTTTTCTGCACCTTCTCTTCTACTTCTGGCTATGGCTTATACCAAATAAACTGTTCTACAGAGAATAACTAAAATCCTTGCCGATTTTTAAGTGTGCATGTAAATTACTTCAGGGCAGAAGTTGCCAGGACTTTAAAGGCCAAGACTCTAAGAAGGAGAGAGGCAGAGAGAAGGGCCTGTTTCCAGGGCTGCCTTACAGGTGGCGGCTGGGATGAACTAAGCACAGATTTCTGCAACCCAAGGAAGGAACGGAGGAGGCAAAGATTCCCGCGCAGGGCCCAAAAGAGGGAGAAAGATAGTCCCTGGTGAGCAGTCCCCAAATTCGGATGGGACCCTTCTAGGGACAGTGTGGTCTGACAAACAGGAAATAAAACACTGGAATGACTCCTCTCTGATTACTTAAGGAAATCTGTCCCCAGCCCACCATTTTACAGGAATGCATTATTTACTGTGATCCCATAATGGCCTCTGGACACTTAGGCTGTGCCTCTTGCAGAACTGGAAAGTGCTGTTGATACAATGTACAAATTACACCTATTCCCAAGACTTAATAAGAAAAAGTGTGTTGATATCGAATCAATAATTGGATGCAGGCTCAAACAGCACTATTCTGGGAGGGGACACATTTGGATAAGATATATTAAAGTTACCTTGATTATTTGAATGCATTTAAGGGGGCTATTAAGAATTTTAAATGACACATACAGCCCACATTATATGCCCATCTGATTCTAGAGCTTACCGTTAGCTCTATACTTCTTTACATGCAATGTCTGACATTTGATGAACGTTACCAGGCACCCAGAGCAAGTGAGGAGGAGCAAAATGAGGTAAAAGTAACAAAAGCAGACTCCCCGATGCTTCCTGCACTGGGCTACATACAAGCATTGAGGAGTGTGACTAGTACACGTATGGAAACAGATGACAGCGTGAAGAGGAAAATTCTAGAACTAAAGAATGTAATGTCTGAAATAAAGCAATAGGTAATTTATTAATTAATGGTTTATTATTAATGAATAAAAGTATGAATTAATAATACTTTCTTAGCTATTATTTTATTTGTATTTTAGGCATACAAATGTTTCTCCTGAATGTATATATGTGTGTAATGTGTGTGCCTCCTACTGTGGAGGTCAAAAGACAATGTGGGTGACAGACCCCCTCAAACTGGAGTTGCAGACAGTTGTGAGCTGCCATGTAGGTGCTAGGATAGAACTGTTAGGTTCTGTTCCTAACTGTTCCTCTGTTAGAACAGTTCGTGCTCTTAATCTAACTGAGCCATCCTCTCAGGACCCAAAACTAGATAAATTTTGAAGCTAAGAAAGAATTAGTATACTGGAAATAGAGTCTGTTTGTTTACTACCTCGATATCCCTTATTCTTGACTCTATAGATCTAGAAAGATCATCCCTGAGTACCCCTAATCCATCACAGCCTCACAGTCATTTAGATGTCTTTAGACATTTAGAGCTCATTCCATAACCCTAACCCTAACCTTAACTCTAACCCTAACCCTAACCCTAACCCTTACCCTAACCTTAACCCTAACCCTAACCCTAAACCTAAACCTAAACCTAACCTTAAACCTAACCCTAACCCTAACCCTAACCCTAACCTTAACCCTAATCTGTATTAAATGTTATGACAGTGACTTTGCCCACCTCTCACTGTGACATAATACAGAGACAACTCAAGGGAAGAACGTTCTATTCTGGCTGATGGTTTAGAACAGTGGTTTCCAAACATCCTAAAGCTGCGACTCTTTAATAACAGTTTCTCATGCTATGGTGATGACTCTTCACCCCCTCCCCCAGCCATAAAATTATTTTCATTTCTACTTCATGACTGTAACTGTTATGAATTATGATGTAAATATTTCTGGAGAGAGAGGTTTGTTAAAGGGGGTCGTGCCCCAGGTTGAGAACTGTTGGTTTAGGGGGGGATACCCTCCACCATGGCAGAGAAAGTTTGGAGTCTGGATGATCTCATCACTGAAGCAGGGATGGGTGCGTGGGATGGAGGTGGGGCAGCTGGCTACATGTAGCCACAGCCAGAAAACAGAGAGCTCAAACTGGGACTGGACTGTAACCCTCAAGTCCACCCCTATGACTTTAAGTCTATCAGCTAGAGACAATGCTAAGATCCCACAGTCCCTCCCACAATAGTGCCTCCCAGCTGGAGACCAGCTGTCAAGATGCAGGAGCCTGTGGGGATATTCCACATTCAAACCACAACACTGTTCAGACCCAGAAGGTCATGGTCACAGGTGCAGCGGTGGATACCTGGTGAGGCAGCAGAGGTCTGAGCAGCGGCTGTGCCCTCCATACTGGTCAGGGCTTTGCGGTTGCCTGCCAATCTTGACCTCATTGCCACCCAGAGTGAGAGGTGGCGTGTCAGGACAAGGGCCTCATACCCACTACAAAGTTGTCTGGTATACCTGCAACAGTCAGGTAGGAACTCCCAGGGCATCCACAGGCTACTCCTGGGTAGTCCAAGATGAAGCCACCAAGACACCTGTGTTTGTTTTGAATGCCCCAGGTGTTCAGGCTCTGGATGAGAACAGAATGGATCAGCCATTTATTTTGTGAACGTGGTATTGCCCTTATGAAAATCCTCACGGAACATTCTGACACCTTTGTTAGCCCTCCTTAGAACTAGCACAGGTTCTCTCAGAAGAGCAAGGTGAGAGGCAACCAGCCCAATCAATTTTATGTGACAGAAGGGTTATCCCAAGAGGAAAACTAATAAATCTCACTCTTCCCAAGCATCCAGAGGCAGAACAGAGGTTGAGACTCTAGTAAAAGAGATTTGGGCTTGCTGTCTAAGAAGGACCTTGGGATCATCGAGTGTAACAGGATGATAGCATAAGCTTCCCTTGCCAAAAACTGACTCTGGAATGGGTATATGGCAGCCCCCACCCCCACCCCCAACTGAAGGGAAGGATGGCAAAGACATGCTTTGGATTCTATGCCAGGGCCCTATTTGATGGCAGAGAAAGACTATGTGGAAAAGTGTACGAGGCTTCTGCTGGAGGAAAGAATAGGTTATATAGGTGTGTTGTGACCTCAGCCCTCCTTCAATGGGGAGCTTCTGCCACTTTAAGCCTAGTAAGTAGAGCCACCAAAGGAACCTGTCACCTGTCTTCTAAGACTCAGCCTGGGAAAAATGAGAAGGCTGGTGATGGCTCTGAGGACGGGTGGAAACAGTCCATGGGAACGACCCAAGGTGGGTTTTTTGATACAAATGACAGTCTCCAAAGCATGGAAGCAGGCTGCTGTGGGAGGGACCCCACACTTAAAGCACTGCTAATGAGGTTACAGAGAACATCTCAAACCACGGGTGATAGAGCTCTGGAAAGAGGGGGGCAGTCCTCTGCTTCCTGCTCAGGGGAACATAGCCCTGGTAGGCTCTATGTCTAGACCCATGGGTCCCAGAAAGAAAGCAGAGATGATAGAGGAGGAAGAGACAAGATGACAGCTATGCCTGCTCCTGCCGGAAGCAGGCCGACTGGCTCTGGAAGACTCCTTCCTAGTTCATGCAGGTTTGGCATTTTGAGCATTTACATGGACAGATGCTTCTACGAGCCACACAGAATGGTCATGCGGCTCGAAGGCACGGAAGAACTCACAAGTCACTGAAAAGTCTTGGATGGGTCTGATCTTCTAGACTTCTCTCTACAGGGGTCGAGACATTTCCAGTGGCAGACGGAGGCTTATGTTCCATGCCTGGAGACCTTTGCCTTCAAGGAAAAAAGATAACAAAGTGCACTCATGCAGTGCTTAATAGCTGTTAACGCCTCAAGCAAAGGACAAAGCTCTTTTCTTGAAGAATAAGAAGAAACTCCATCCTTTGCCAAGCCATGAACTTGGGTCCCTACCCAAGTTCATCAGGAGGAGAAAGAGGCCCTGTGATGTTAGGCTAGAGAGGGGCAAGAATGTATCCCCCCAGTCCATGGGTATGTCGGGGAGTAACAACCCTGTCATCTTCTTTATGCAACCCAAATTCTTCCATTCCCTTTATCGCTAAGATGCTGGTGACAGGGTGCACATGAGAAGTCCCTTGTAGGTGTGTTTGTCACTGTTTATGTTTAACGTATTGATCCCAACAAGAATCCAATGGCCAGATGCATATGTGCAAGAACATAGAGCTTAAGTGAGATCTTTGTCTCTAGAGACCCTTCTGGAAAGTGCTGCAGACCTGGGCATCGCGCACAGACAGTACTGAAGTGGCCCACAGAAGGGCTACACTCATCACCTGGGGTAGCCAGAGAAAAGATCGCAGCCACCAGTTTCAAAGCGCCACATGGCAGGAAGCTGGGTTTCCAGCAGGCAGAGGAGGAGGTATGCTCTGTCTTCCCACAGTGTCCTGCTGTGTTTAGAAACCCCATCCAAGAGGCAGCGTATGGATCCGTGCAAAGATCTGCTGTCATGTAATGAAACGGTAATGGGAGGCAGTCCGGAAGTCGTCTTTCCACAGCCACCAACGGATGCCATCCGCAAGGAGGGCAGCTGCTCCTCCAATCTGCCCTGCATTTTTAAAGTCAGCACTTGCTTTGGAGACCAAGGACACCCCCCACCCCAGCCACACTGGAGCTCTCCTTGTCTTCGGAGAACCATCTGCACTAATATAATGCCTCTGCACCCATCAGGCGCTCTTTCCTCCTGGCCAGAGGGCCTTGCGTCCCTTGGGAACTAGAGAACAAGAGTGCCTTGCAAGGAGGACAGCTCCTGGTGCAGGCAGGGAGCCATCTTGGAGAGCTGTAGTGCCCATGCCCAGTTCTGAGAACTGCACGCCCTCCCTCTCTTTGTTAAGATAATAATAAGCACAAAGCCACAACAATAGCAATGACAAAATCCAAATACTCGGTAAGTTCCAAAAGGAACAGGATGGGTCTGTCGTCTCTTCCAGATACCTGTTCGCCTCTATGGATGTTTCCTTGCCAGTGCTGAGCCATCTCCAATACACGCCATATGCCTGTTTCTTTACTTAGCATTGTTTGGGGTGGGAATCCTTCAGAGAATGGAAGGTCCCCGAATATTTGGCAAGCCAAGCAAGGACAGCAGCTGAATATGCACAGGGGTGGTGGGTCCCTAAACACGCCCACGCACACACGCGCACACACACACACATGCACACACACACACACACACACACATATTTTTCTCCCAGACTGTAACTTTATTTATCAATTCCCTTTTCTATGTATAGTAACAGAATTAAAATAAGCCCGATGTTAGAAAAACAGCAAATTAAGACTGCCTTGCCTATCCCCTAGGTAGAAGCATCCAGCCAAGATTTCTGGCTAAGGGGTTAGCCAGACACCTGCATGGCCAGGCACGCAAATGCATCTAGTCTGCTCATGGTTTGGATTGGCACAGACCGGGTGTTGGATAAATGGCATCGCAAGCTACATCTATGAGATGGAAATCTTGTCCCTGTCTGGGTGGGTCATCCGTGTGCATGACATGAACCTGACATTGGTTCTGGCCCCTTGTGTATGTGTGAATTCAACATCTGCTGACGTTGGATGTTCAGCCACCGAGGCAGGAATAAATAGACCTGCAGGAAGCTGGTGGTATTTGACCATCTCCACACCTTTGGTGATAGGATGGCTGTCAGCAGGTATCTGCATGGCTGCTGCTGGCTTTGGTGTGTGAGACACACTCTGTGGCTGACACCTTTGATTGAGACCTTAAAGGGTGGCCCCAAGCAGGGCGATGATGGTCTATTACTGAAACCTGAGAAATGGTCTTCTTTATAATTTTTATTTTCCTAAGAAATTAGGAGAACCAGAAACAAGGCTTGAATGCCTTCCTCTCAAGAGTAACCATTTTCCCTGACTGGTATCTTAAGCTCGTCAAGCACTTAGCCAGAGCTTTCCAAAAGAGAGTTTGGAGGAAGCATATGGTGTTCGCCCGGTCCATATGACTGGCTGAGCGTCGACCACTACTGTTGATATAACATCTCACTTTTTCCTCAATATTATGACAGCATTTGTCAATGAAAATTAAATGACTGTCAAACTTCTGCTAACTTACGACACAACCATCAGAGAAAGCCAGCGTCTCGCCTTAAGCCAAAGGGACCATGTCTTTATACTTAACCAAGAGTAGAGAGAGGAAGACATTGGGGTTTGAGTGCCAGTGAGAAGGGCTTGCTAAGCTAGCACTCCGGTACAAGAAACACCACTGTCCTGTGCCCAAGCTGCTGAGAAAGGGAACCTGGTGCGGGTAGGGATGGGGAGTATCAATTTAGGGCATAGGCTCTGGACAGGCAATTCTTCATGAAGGGAACCTCACCATGTGTTAGATGTATGATGTGTGGATAAGAGGAGAGCAAAAAGATTACATTTGCAAAAAAATCAAAGATCCTTGTGGGGCGTGTTGAAAATCTAATGGTGATATCCTGGAGAAGTCCCATGGAAGCATTTAAAAAGCTGGATCATGTCGAAATGAATACAAATGTTTTTACACCTCTGAGTGACTTCAGCAGCATCCTTCATTCCAGTATTGGAGGTAGAGGATGGGATGGTGGTATTTCTTCCTCACTAAGGAAGCGAAATCCATTGTGGAATTACAAAAGCTTTGAGATCCCAACATCTACAGCCACCGTTGTCCTCTTTGGCTGCCTTGCTGCAAAGAGCTTGGGGGCAAATGAGTGGCAGACAGAATTCCAGCAGGAGATTAGATGGAGGACCATCTGGGAACTGAGGCCTTTAAGCCTCCTTCACGCCCAGACCCCCCTCATCTGAACTCCCCGAACCCACGGATTCCATCATCTGAAGAAGATTCCTCAAGCCAGGTATGGTGGTGATGCAGGTCTATAGTCCTAGCACAGGCTATGGTGGTGGAGGCCGAGGGATCCCAAGTTAGAAGCCAGCATAGACATAGAGCTACATAGACAGCTACATAGACAGAGCCTGCCTAAAAAAAACACAAAACAAACAAACAACAAACAAATAAAAACACAAATATCCCAGTAAAAATTATCTTAAGAGGAGCTGGCCAAGCCCATTTGAGCCTCTCTGACTTTTTATTTACGTTTTCCAAAAACCATCACTAATCTCAACAGGCAGTGACTTCTGCTGCATCCGACCTACGGTCAAAATTGGCCAGGCTTAGTGTAAGAGATGAACACACATTTACTGAGCATGGGCAGGACTTCTGCTTTTTATAGAACAGTCTATATATCTCATCATGTGTCCTACCCACAACACATCCAGAAAGACAGAGAGGAGGAGCATCCCCTACATACAGTAGGACCTCACATGCTTCTTTAAGATCACACTGACAATTAAGGAGGGCAGAAGAAATAAAAAAAGAAAAAGAAAGAAAAAAAGAAATGAAACTGATTCCAACAAGCAGTTAGCCACAGCTTAATAGGCCCCACATGGCCATCTTCTGGTCCACTGGTGAGAGATCTGGTCTTCATGAGAGATCTGTAAATGCAGTGTCCACGGGCTCAGGTTTCCTGGATGTCAGGTTCCCTCGCCACCAGCTATTTAGAAATAGCACACATGGTCGTGTCTATAAGAACTAATGGCTAGCAAAAGCCTCTCTTCATGTGATCGGGTCTCCATGTGTGGGCTGAGACTCCAATGCTCCGGGCAGTAGAATAAGTACCTTTTGCAGAATCACCCTGAATTAACCCGTGGGTGCCCTCCTATGTGTGTGTGCAAGCTAAAGCAAAGGACATTGGCAATATTACCAATATCCAAACTGCCTTCCAAACACTCATTTCGGAATGAGAGACTCAAGCAGCCTTGAGAACAGATCCCCCACAGCCTCGTCCCCACCTGCTGCATGTCTTTGTGGTCCCTCAAATTTACCCTTGGGTCACTCTGAATCACAGGGACATTGGGCGCATGCCCGATTTCAATGTTAAAGGGGAGACATAGCACAGACATAGGGGTTTGTTGTTGGTTGGTTGTTGCTTTTCCCGTGCATATCAGGATTCAGATTTCAGTATCTTTATTCAGCAGGCTAAGAACATTCTTCTCTCCCACTCCTGAAAGCCTAAGCTTTTTCCTCTACACAAGTCCGAAGACCCGAGTGGGAAGATCTGGAGACCAAGCGTGCTCCGGGGATCTCAACGAGCTACGTTGAAGTGTTGAAGTCTTGGTGTCAGTAGTTCAGTTTCCAACCCCAAACTCTTCTCCCTGACACAAAGAGGGGCAGCCTGGCGCAGCAACGAAAGCCAGTGTGGGTGGCAAGGTGACTGCACATTTCAGCTTCAGTGCTCCGGTGTGGGGCTTGCACCTGATTACCAGATGCTTCAAGCAGATGGCCAGGGAGGGGGAGCCGGCTTCTGGTTGTTTCTGAGGGCTACAGGAGAACCAATCCAGAGAGCCGGCCCAGAGCGCCCAGCTCGGCGTGTTCTCCAGGCGCCTTGCAGACTGGAGCCCCGATGCTGGTGAGCCTTCCAAATCCACGCACACCCACCTTGAGTGTGGAGCTCACACAAAGCAGTGGGCTTGGCCAGCATGCATCCTTTTGTCCACTGACTGCTGTAGGATCTCTTTTCTGGATGGTCTTCTGGAACAGGCCTTGCTGCATCTGTTATCCAATCCAGAAGGTCTCAATAAATAGGATTCATTTGCAAATTAATTTTTCAGGAAGTGACTGGGTGAGCAATAGAGGGAGAACAAAAGGGGCTTTCCTGTGACACCCAGCCTGGCCTCACCTGCAACCCTGGGTGACACCCAGCCTGGCCTCACCTGCAGCCCTGGGTGACACCCAGCCTGGCCTCACCTGAAGCCCTGGGTAGCTGCTGCTTTCATTTCACCGTGACCCTGGGAGCTAGGAGTCCTGACAATGACCTGCCTGTACAGTGGGAACAGCTCCTGGGAAAGGACAAGCTGGCAGAAGGGGCATAGGCTGTGCCAAGCAGGGCTTTCTGGAGAAATGAGGATTTTTCAAAGCTCCTCTCGCAGCAGAAGCTGCTGGCAGGGTCTATGGGCCAGGGCTGAAAGGAGGCTCAGCCTGGTCTTCCTGCCCAGAGTCTCCTTTCTCTTCCAGGATATCCAAGTCCTTGCATACCCAGGCACACATGACTATGCAAATGGAGGAACAGACACACAGGAACAGGTACCCACACGCACACGCACACATGCACACATGTACACACACTTGCATACATGCACACACACAGACACACACTCAGACACACACACACACAAAGACACACATACACATTCACATACACACAGACATACAGTCACATACAGAGATACACAGGCATGCGCAGACACATATGTACAGACACACATGCACACACGCACATGCACATATGCAAACAGACATGTACACACATACTTGCATACATGCACACACACACACACATATACACACACATACACATACACACACACACATACACAGCATCTTCCTGAGAACAGACACGGGTTGTTTTTTTCAACTGATATGTCCCTCCCCCATCTCAATCTCACTAAGTGTCTGAGATACATGATGTGTTCAGTGAACCAATGAATGGGTGAGTGAGTACATGAGCAAGGTCCAATTTCAGGCTCTCCCTGCCTGTGCAACTCCTCTGAAGTACTACAGATGGCTCCTGGTGCTCCCAGGTCCTCTCAGCCTCCACAGCAGATCTTATCACAACCGGACTCTACCCAGGAGCCTCTGTTTCCCCAGCTCACGCCCACTGTGGCCTCTTGCCTGACCCAGCCCTGTCTTCAGCATGGACGCCCTCTGCACAGACACCAGGGCACAGAGGCTGCCCATTACACTAACTGGTGTTCTTGGACGATTGGGGTTGTTGTGGCACGACAGGACTGGTCTGCCAGTAAGGGCCCCTCGCTCTCCTTCCTCTGGGCTTTCCTTCTGCCGGGTGAGGACTATATATGCCCTGCATGAGATGCACGGTCCAGGAATACCAATACAGTGAGAGCAGAGAGATTCCCAGCCACAGGAAAGGAACAAATCATGAGAGGGCTGGGGTACCCAGTATCCTCTCACTGTGGCAAACTTCACAGGGCTGGTGAAGGGCAGTGAAAGGCAATGGACTGTCACATGCATAGCCAGCATGCGACGTCGGACGTTCAGTGACAACCCCTCTTACCACAGCGTCCATATGCATGACAGATACGTGTTAAGATTGGATTCAGGGTTTGACCCAGGACCTAAGTCAGTACAAACATCCACCAGGGTTGCTACCCTTTCCCCACCGTGTTCCATCTGAACCAACAAGATTGAGTCGCCATAGGAACCCCTCCAACAGGCACAACGTGTTCTGGCATAGAATGGAGTACCAGGGTGTGCTGTGCCCCCTTCTCTGTCTTCCTGGGCAAAAAAAAAAAAAATGGAGACAACTTTGTGTCCCTGCCCACACTCAGAATTCAGGGAACCGAAGAGGCAAGTGGGAGGTCTCCGAGGTCTCGAGGGTGGTGACAGGGCCGCCAGGCCAGCGCTGTAACAGGCGGCTGTGACTGGTGGCAGAGCCTCCAGCCCCAGGCTCTATTTCCATAGAGGCAAGGATTAGCCCTGCGCCCTGGCCAGCGGCCAGCTCAGATCCTTTCATTTGGCCTACTTAGCTGTCCCCCAGGGGTGCTGGGAAGGGGATGATTCATCACTGTTTGGGGCACCCGCATGCAGAGAGGGTCCACCCGGGAGGGGCTGTATCTCTGTCAACTGGTGTGACATGACAAGCCCAGTCCCTGAGCTCTGGCCACAGGAAACCGAAGCAGGCAGGGTGATGCTGGTCCTGAGATGTCGCGTGGTCGGTACTCAGAACACCAGGAGCAAAGGCCACCGCATGCTTGGAATGCCCAGGAACATCTGTGCTGGGCCTGTCTGCTAGTGCCATGCACAGGTCAGGGCTGAACAGAGGGGCCGTGCTCTCCACGAGAGACAGGCCACATGCCCATTTCAGGTCACTGACAGAGGCAGGGCACCGTTGGAGAGAGCGAAGGGGGAGAGCATTATCTCTACCTGCGGCCGCTCAGAATTCCTCTGAATGTCTACAGTATACGGAGGGATTAGGAGACATCATGACAGAGACACTACAGTCTAGCGAGGTGAGGCATTGGTCTTGAGGGCACCCCAAGGGCACACAGGGACCTCATTCACCTGTCTCACACCTAGAGTTGAAAAATAACAGCCTCCCCTTCAAAATACAGACCAGTCGGAGGAGCCCAGATTTGTGCCAGGAGGCAACTGAAGAGAAACCCCTGGAGGATGAGCCCCTCCAGGGTGGGCTCCCATGACTTCATCACTGCCTTCGTTGTTGTGTGTCCGTCTCTTTCCACTTATTGAGGGTTTGGCTGAGCCGTAAAATACACACTTCTCCAGTCTAATAAACAAGATGGGGGATGGGGGTGGGGAGGGTGGGGGGGGCGGGGTGCTGAAGGTGAGGGGCTTCCCTGTATTGGAGTGTGGCTGTTGCTGGCTGGACGCCCCAGTCTGGCTCGGTCATCCCTGCAGCACATCCGCTCAGCACTCACTTCCCCTTCTGCACGAGTAATTAAGAAACACCTGTGTTTCTCCATCAGGCTGCACATTTGGGGGAAGAGCAAGCGTCTCTCACATCACTTGGAGGGGGGGACTCAAGTCCCCTCTTGAGCTCAGCTGTGGTGTGGCCCAGGGTCCCCTTCCTATGTCTCTATCAGGGGACGGAAGTAAGCCTGGAGAAAAAAAAAATCACAGCTCCACGAAATCTGCTTCAAAATGGCCGAAGCACCCCCGCCCCCAGAACTTTTCAGCGTCGGGCTCCTGGAGGTGCCTTGGTGCCAGCTCTCAAGCCTATGCCAGCTTTTGCACAAGCGAACAGCTTGTATCCCCATGAAAATCAATGGATGGAACAAATTGTATTAAATTATGTAAAATGATACTAAAGAGCACATTCTACCAGTGAATAGAAGGAAAAAAAATCCCCCCCCCCAAATCTTGTTTTAATAAATCTGGCAAAATTATAGAAGACAATTAGGAAGGGGGAAATGCTAAATTTTTATGGCATTTAAAGTCACATCTCCTGGCCATAAGCAGAGGCTGGGGATTTATCCCCTCATAGGTCAGGCAGGCATAATTCTTTCGTATGTCTGACACCTTTGAGTTATTTATCACCCTGTTCCAGCCAGCGACATCTCCTGCCTGACTCCCTTCCATGGAGACAGACCGGACCAAGCAGCAAAAAAAAAGGAGCAGGCAGTGTTTTGTGGATTTTTTTTAAAATCAAATTTTCTTCCTTTCATATAATATGTTTTCCTTGGTAAATAGCTGTAATTAGCATTGACCTTGCCATATAACCTCTTGCCAATATGAAGGAAAAAATTTGGAAGTGTCATAGCCACTTCCATTCTTCTGATTCCTTCATGTAGCTGCTAATGAGAAAGAGAGAGAGAGAGAGAGAGAGAGAGAGAGAGAGAGAGAGAGAGAGAGAGAGAGAGAGAGAGAGATCCTAAGGCAGGGTGTTTAACAAGCCAAAAGGCCTCTTCCAGCCTCTAGCTTTATCTTAAGCCCCCAAAGCGCTGTGGTGTTTCCCGGCCCATGCCAGTCCCAGCACCAGCGGTCCAGTCAGTCCTGATGTTATTTCTGCCTAGGAGCTATCTGAGCTGACTTAGGGTACACATGGCATTCAGAGCGCTCCCTGAATGAGGTGCACTGGGGAGAGCAGTGTGTATGAACTCAACTGGACTGGGCACACAGGTTCTAATTCCACCCAGTGCTGATGGAGATTAAGATAACTAAGTCATACCAAGCTTCTCTATGACTCCTGATGTCACGGAGGGAAGCCTTTCCTGGATGGCGGCTTCTGGCATTTGCCATGCTCTGTAGGAGAACTTCACTTCCTTTCCTGGTTGTGACATAATGAGGCCAAGGCTTACCTTAGACTTGCCTAGAGAGGTTTCACTTGGGAGGTACAAGCAGGTGATCACAGATCAAACGCTTCCTGCTCATGTATCAGGTACGTGAACAGCGACTACATGGTGGGTGGATGAGGCCAGACAGGAGCCCCCCCAAGTTTAGCCATCCCCCACCACGGTGTGATTTACAAAGCTCACCTGGACTCAGTCACCCGTGCTCCTCTGGGAGCTGAGCTGGGACCTCAGTGAGAGGCCTCACCCTGCGTTGTTATCCATGGCTGCCATCCCCTAAACCTAGGTAGCCACACCCCAACCGGCTTTGCTCTTTTACATGCCCAAGGCCATCAAACCTTAGACATATTTAATGTAGGCATGTTTAAATTGAGCCGGTGTAAAGAATAATAGCCACTTTACAGTAAATGTGAGTTTTGAATTCCTTCCTCTAACATCCAAACCAAACCGAAACAACAACAATAACAACAACAACAATAACAACAACAACAAGCAACCAAACAAAACCCCTCATGGCCCATCATACATGTGAAGGAATCTGAAAGCCTATGTGACATTTTTTTTAATGTTCCCAAGGCTGGAGGCGTGGTTCAGTGGTTCATTAAGAGCATGAAGTCCTGCTTCAGAGGAGCCAAGCTCAGTTCCCATCACCCATGTCAGGTGGCTTCCAAACACCTAGAACTCCAGTTCCAAGAGATCAGACTCTGCCAGACTCTGTGGGCACTGCACTCCCAGGCACAACCACCCTACACATATCCGTGTAACTTAAAAGAATTAAAATACATCTAAAATGGATCCCTCCTAAGAAGCCCTTACTCTCCATGCTGAGGACTTCCTCAAGCCCTGGAGGATCACTCAAGGCCATGTGAGGAAGACCAAGGATCATAGCAGGTCCTGGGCTCTAAGAGCAGGACCCACAATGGGAAAGAAGAGTCCGGGGTGACTGATGGGTTCCAGATGTCAGGACAGGAGGAAAGGGGAGCCCCAAGAAGTCACACGGAATGACCGAACTTAGGGGCCTTCTTCTTGTATGTCAGTCTAGATCTCAGAGTACCACCACACCATGGAATCCCCAGTTAACTTCTAGGCTGAATTCTACAAGGCAGGAAGGAGAGAAGGTCTATACAGTAGTTGCTAAGAGTTGCAAAGGGCTTGTTTCTCCAAAGGTTTGTGTGTTTGAGGATTGTTCCCTGTAGCAATAGGATTGGGACAGGCTTAGTGGACAGAAATTAGGTCCTGTAGACCCCATCCTAATGTTGATCTCTTGGAGTAGACCGGATCTCACAGGAGTGAACTTGCCGTACAAAGGATGGGTTGTGACAAAGCAAGGCCCCCTCAAAGGTGGCTCTGGTCACTACTACATGAAGCTGTGATACGGCCAGAGGGCCCTAACCAGGATACCATATTGTTTTACCCTTCCGTCTATGAGACTCATGAGCTAAATAAACTCCCTTACTTTATAAGTTATCCATCCTTGGGTGTTTTGTTACCACTATACAAATAATGAACTAATAGAATAAAGCCATGGTGAGTCAGGCTCACTTCGAAACCTTGTACCATAAGGCACACAATCTCTCTAACCCATAAAACATAGCATACAATTTCCATCCATCCATGCATCCATCTACTCATTCATTCCATGTCTTTTTAAAGACCTGCTGGCACCAAGCACCCATGAGGTGCTGGAGTTTGGCTAACCAGATAAGGAGCCAACCCCGTATTCATGCAGGGAATGCTAGAGCAGCAGAGGGTGACACTGTGGAGTCAGACTGGGCAGAAATCTAGAATGAGAATTGTTCAATCCTGAAATGGTGGAGGGACCCTCTGGGAAGGATGCTCTGGACATATCGTAGAAGAAAAAGTCCTGCGCAAGGTGAGGAACCATATTCACCATACCATTTAGTGTGTAAATGCCCTGCAGGGGGCAGAGCACATGGGCAGTGTGGTGGCTTTGAGACAGGAGCTTGACAGCTTTTACAGAGAACCAGTATGGGCAGGGTCAAGTCCTGGCACAGCAAAGTTTCAAGTTAGAGGTGCACAGGTGGGTCAGCCTGTGGCAAGAGGAACGCCCAGGGATCTGAACTTCCCTAACGATGTCAGGCAAGACATCAAGAGAAACACTGAGAGGAGCTGAGAAGAGGCTCTGCAGTGGAGGCAATGCGGCCAACGGGAAGACCAATAGTAACGTAAGGAGGGGTTCACCAGGTTTCAGTGCACTTAGTCCAGCCTGGTGAGGAGAACGGATTGAAGACAGTGTCCAGACTCATTCTGAAAGCATCGTTCAGATTGAGGACATGGGAAAGTCTGGTGGTAGGGGACAAGGAAGACACTCTCAGTTTTCTACCTGAGGTCACCGTGAGTCAGAGTTCCTGTGGTCTGAGGGATGAAGGATGTAGGTAGGCTGAGTGAGGTGTCATGGCTGTCTAGGGCTCCTGCTCTGGCCATCTAGGGACTCAGGGAGGTACTCGGAGCCTCAGGACCTTGGGGGCTAATGAAAGTCCTTGGAGGCCAGCAGCCTCCCTGGTTACCCAGGACATGTAGTCTCTTTCACTCTGGTGATACCCAATAGTATTTGGGCCGCCATGTCAGGTCAGCCTAGCTTGGAGACAGGTTGCTGCAGGCTGTACTGCATTCATATAACACCTCCTTAAATCGCTGGAAAGTACAGAGATATAAAGTATCACAATCCCTCTCCCCATCCACAATCCCAAAGCCTCTCGCTACAGGGACTATTACAAAAAAAAAAAAAAAAGACTTTACAGGGGTGTGAGTGTGGGCCTGCCTGTTACACTCTCTAGCAAACAAGACGCTGTGTCTTACGATTCCTAACAACCAATACGGTGCAGCACTTCTGACGTACTGGGGGCCAGCAGCCAAGAGCGCATGGTGGTGATGAGGATAGGCAGCCTAGGTCATTAGGCTGCCCCAACCACCCAGGGGCAATTGTCCTCTCGGAACACCACTGGTTCCTAAGCCAGAGCTTAGCTCGGACTTTGCTGATGGCCCTGAGGTTTGTGCCTGCTGACCAGCACTTAACGCTGCATTATGAGCCCCTTCTTTGGGCAGGTACAGCTGTTTCTATACTTACAGCTTTTTATACACAGCAAATTGCCCCAAAACACCCAAATAAATAACAGGGAACCTATTCTTCCCACCTGCCTGAGGGCCGGTTGAAAAAGCAATGGGAAAAACGGACGCTCGGGCTCACATCAGCGGGAGAAATGGATGCTTCAAGCCCGGGCGGGGAAGTTCATGGTGAGCCAGCTTTGATTACTACGGGTTTCTGTTCAACTGTGCAAGCCATTTTTTAATCTGCTGGTTCAAGGAGTGTGCCTGTGAATTGAAGGGCACTGAACTCTACCTAGGGAACTGGTTCAATGTGCTGTGGTTAAAATGCAAATGAATCGAGCAGGACTCCAAAGAGGAAAGGTTCTAAATTAAAGAGGAAGGCAAAGGGACATGGGTCTTGGGTGATGCTCTGAAGGTCCCAGACTCCAGGGGCTGTAGAGATGCCTCCTAGTCAAATGGACCCTCCATCCGTGGGCAGCACAGCCCTGCCCGAAAGCCTCAGGCCCTGTGGCCAGATGTCCTCTACCCAGCCCTGCGTCTGTCATAGCTTCACGCTCTGTCGTGTTTAAGACAAACTTTATTGCGGTGGTGCTGGTGGTGGTAAGATAACACTGTTTTAGGTTTGCAACTCTACACAGTTTTTTTGTTTTTTAAAACAAAAAAACAAAAACAATGAAACGGGACTGGAGAGATGGTCTGCTGTTTAAGAGCACTTGCTAATCTTGCAGAAGACTTGAGTTGGGTACTGAGCACCCAGACCAGGGGACATACCACTCCCCAAAATTCCAGATCCTAGGGATGTGGTACCTCTGGGCTCTGCAGTTACCTGCACTCATGTGCACATATCCACACACAGACATCAACACATACACATAATTAAAATAATAAAATCGTAAAAATCGTGAAACCCTCTTAGGCTTACATTTCCTTCCCTCTCTCCCTCTTCTCCTCCCTCTCTCCCTTCCCTCCTCCCTCCCTCTCCTCTTCTCCCCCCTTTCCTTCCTTCCTTCCTTCCTTCCTTCCTTCCTTCCTTCCTTCCTTCCTTCCTTTCTCCCTTCCTACTCCCTCCCTCTCCTCTTTTCCTCCTTCCCCCTTTCCTTCCTTCCTTCCTTCCTTCCTTCCTTCCTTCCTTCCTTCCTTTCCTTGAGATAGGGTCTTGTTCTATAGCCTACCCGAGATGTCTGGAACTCAAAATCCTCTTGCCGCAGTCCCCCAAATTACCTTATCTACTTTTTTGTTGCTGTGATGATTCCCTACAGCCAAGGCAAGTTGTAGGAGAAAGGTTTTATCTTGGTCTATAGGTTTAGAGCAAAGATAAGCAGCCAAGAGTTGGCACAGTGGCTGGAGCAGGAAGCTGAGGGCCCATCCACAGTTGGAACCACAGCCACAAAGCAAAGACAGCAACTGGAAATGGCCCAAGTAATTAACCCCTTGAAGCCTGACTCTAGTGACATCCTTCTCCAACAAGACCACACCCTCTGCATCTCCTCAGACAGCACCGTCACTGAGGACTGAGTGTTGCAATACATGGACCACGCATTTCACTCTCGTGTGGCCATGAGTCATTCTCGTGCAGGGATTGCAGGCGCATGCTACTGACTAGCAAACTGCTTCATGGATGCAGGGGAGACATTTTACTTCAGCCTCTGAGCCCCATAAAGTCTAGACTTCATAACCTTCTTATGGCACAGAGAGGCAGCAGCCCCTTTCTGTAGGCTGATCACAAGTGTTGACAGAGGTTGGCACCTACAGGAACGCTGTCAGATCACCCATAATGATCTGCAGAAGATGCCTCCACGGCTGTCCAGGGTTCTATGTATATGTGGCGGGGTGGGAGATCATCCTGACATGGGAATGGCGAGAAGAACCGTGTTATCAGATTCTGGGGACAGCAGGGGAAAAAGAGATGATAGAGGTAGGTGGGTAGGTGTGGAATTATTGGCATTATGGCAAATAAGTCCTGGCACACAGCATTTCAAGGTTCGTTGTACAATCTGTGACTGTTTACACACACACACACACACACACACACTTTAAGAAGGCAGACATCCTGATTTGTATATCACACATGTACTGTTGTGGAAACACGGTATGATGCTCCACAAATATGCACAATTTTATGCATTAATTAGAAAAATATTTTAAAAACTTCAATACTCTCAAGTTGCTGCATCCTTGGTGTAAGTAGCATTCTCTGGGTCACGTGGCAGCTCTCGCCCGTTATCAAAGAAGCTTCATTTTGCAGAAGATGAAGACTGTCACAGAAAGCCACAGCTGGGCAAAATGGAAAGAACTACTGACCGAGCGGTGCCCAGCCTAGGCTGCTAGGGCTATGACACTACATAGCAGTAGCAACAAAACCCACGCCATCGCGGACAAAGCTGGACGGAATGCGTGCCAGGGTTTGGTGCAACCAGGAGAGAGCTAGCTGTGACATCCATGTGGTCAGGAAGCAGAGGCCTATGGAACACCACAGAACGGGGGTAGGAAGATCATAAGGGCCAGAGGAGCAGGACGGGATGCCTGCAGGGAGACAGTCTCTTCTATATGATCGGGAAGCTGAGTCCAGGAAACCTCAACAATGTAGAGGCTAACAAAACCCAAAGAATGATATCACCCGTTGACATTCCGACTCAGATGGGGGGGGGGGGGGCGGGATTTCATGGAGCTTTACTCCTTGAACTACAGACACAACTGATGGTGTCTAAGAGGGAGGATCCCTCTCCGCCAGGGATGAGAGCCTGGTTGCTTATCCAGATCCAAGTGGTCATCCCTAAACATGTTCCAGCAACACTAAGTGAGCCCAGCAGGTTGTACTAGTAAAGTTATTTAAATACACGTGCACGCGTGCGTGTGTGCGTGTGTGTGTGTGTGTGTGTGTGTGTGTGTGTGTATGTGTGTGTGTGTGTGTATGTATAGTGATTATAATTAAAAATAAGGGGCCATGAATCTGGAAAGAGGTGAGAGGGACTGGAGAAGAGAAAATGGGGGAATGATGCAAATAGAATACTCATATATAAAATTTTCAAAAAATAAATTAAACTCTTATTATTGTTATTCTTTATTAAATCCTTTCATCCAGCTTGGTTGAAGTGTAATTGGCAAATACAGATTACACACATATTCAAGGCCTACAGCATGTCAATCTGACAAACACTGGCAAGTGTCCTTAATTTCAGGATGGAGCTAGATGACAGAACAGTCTTAAATATTATTTTTTAATCTAAGAGCTCCTGTTCTTATCCACCCACCCCTCACCCACCCCCAAAGTATGTTCCATGCTTTCCTTCAGATCTGACTAAAATTACTTCCTACAGCTGAACATCAGATTCTAAATGTCACCTCAGAAGACTAGGAGACCATTTATTTCCTATTTATTGCAAATATTGTCTGGTGTTCTGCATCTAAAGAATGCTCTTGATTAGGAAGGCCCTTCCTTTTGTTCCTGGCTTCTAAAAATATAAAGGCTATCACAAAATATGAAATAAAACCCTAGTACAGATGACATGAATCTTTTTCCATCAGACTTTAATTTGTGTGTGTGCGCGCGTGTGTGTGTGTGTGTGTGTGTGTGTGTGTGTGTGTGTGTGTGTGTGCCATAATGGGGGTAGCACATTAATATAAGGATTCAAAAGAATAATTAAAGATCTACCTGGACACAAATCTGCCTGAGGGAGGACCTTTTATGTTGTTTTGCATTCTGTGTGTCATTCAAAAGGTTTGCAACTGGGGAATGATGTTGAACTAAAATAAGACAAGAGCACATTGAGGGAAATTATACCCTGTCCAATGAGTTGACACCCCCTTTAGACAGCTCACCACGACAGCTCACTGCAGTCACCACTGGTGCACAGGGGGTGACATTTAGACTCTGCACAGTAGTGCAGGAGAAAAGCCATGTCTGCTGAGCGTCGAGCGTGGAGGGTGAGCCTGTGGCAGGAGAACGCAGAGTGCCACCAACGTGTCTGTCCTTGGACCGTGTGGACGGTGTAGCACCATCCCTGGCAGGCTCTCCCTTGTCGTTGCTGCTGATATTTTTCTCTTTCTTTTTACCTTCTTCTTTTAAAAATATTTCTCTCTTTCAAGAATCCAGGAGATGCCCCCAAATCACAGATGTTACTAAACTCTGCACAGATCTCAGATACCCATGTGTGATATTTAACTTAGAAATGAGTATGATGAATAACTATTGCCAATGAAAGCATAGTTTTTACAATATTCTGCTATAATGCTTATTGGGAGTCTCTCCGTCTCCTTTCCTCTGCCTGCCCCTCTCTCCACTGTTCTTTCCTCTCTTTCTTTGATGACATCATAGGATGGAATGGTACCCAAGTCAGAATTAGATGAAGCAGGATGATTGGCATTTGCCTGGTGATGTGGACAGTTCAACCACTTGCACTGACTCTCTGAAACTGATAACCAGGATAGCTCCCAAGCAACTGATGGGAGATAGTATACGCTGCATGGATACATTGGACAAAGGCGCGAGTCACACACGAGTGGACAGCTCAGGTTGGACTCTGAGCTACTCAGAATAGCGCACAACGAAAAGCATAGTTTATTTCTGGAGTTTTCATGGAATGTTTTCTTCAAGTTCTGTTTATTTTTATTTTATGCCTGTGGGTGTTTTGCCTGCATGTATGCCTGTGTACGATGTATATGCCCACTGCATACGCAGAGCAGAAGAAAATGTCAAATCCCCTAGAACTGGAATTACAGATTATTTTGAGCTGCCATATAGGTGCTAGGAATTGAACCCAGGTCCTCTGGACGTGCAGAAAGTGCTCTTAGCCACTGAGCTATCTCGACAGTCATTATTTAGCATTCTTGAGCCATAGTTGACCACAGATAACTAAAACAGCAGAAAACAAAACTAAAAAATGGAATACGATGACGTAAATACAATATAAATATCAATCCTATGTCATAACTTTATGTCACATGCCTGGTACCCACAGACTCCCATTCATTCAATGGATATTTATTGAGCACCTACTGTATTCCAAGAACTGGTCCAGTTACTAGAAATACAAACTATCAAAGCAAACATTTTCTTTTTCTTCATGAAATCCCCCTGCCTGATGAGTAAGGGTTACAGACTAGGAAAGCAGAAAGAATAAATCTATCACATATATGCTAGAAAGTAGGAAATGGCACGAGAGAAGAAAGAGAGAGGGTAAAGAGCACAGGGAGTCTCCGGAGGATTTGTAGTGGGAGATGTCCTATGATTCCGTGAGCCTCAGCCCTTGCGAGAGTTGCCTGGTGCCTCTGCCTCTCTTCCCACAGAGCTCTGTTCACCCATGGGGACAAACTCCTGATGAAAGGCCATGTACTTTGGTCCCAGCATCCTACCAGGTGGTAGCTCCTGATAGGTTTGTGGTATACTACACAGCACTGAGAATGACAAGGGTCCCAGGGTCTCCCAGAGCAGAATCTGATATTGGGATGGAGTCTACAAGTTAGATAGAAAATGGGAAGTAGCATAAAAGAGAAAATGGTGATATAGGAACTTCACAAAAGGGGTATAGCTGACAGCCAGAGGGGTAAGGGGTGGGTGGGAGCTGTGGCCTTCACCTAAGGATACTGTCCCCTCTCCCCACTCTCTAGGGCATGCCAGCAGAGGGGTGGGGCATGTGCGGTGGGAAGAAGCTGCACCCATGGAATGGTAACAATATGGTTGCCTGGATATGACACGCACAGTGACAACACTGGCTGAACTTCCAATAGGGAAAAGAGAAGTTTCACAAGGTACCACACCTACATTAAGAGCTACAGGGGATTGATGGCTAAGAGAGAGATACTTAGTCTTCTCCAGGAATGAAGTTCCTGATAGTCTACCCAGTCCTAAGTGGTCAGCCTGAGTACACACACACATACACATACACATACACACACACATACACACACACATGAACACATACACACGCACATGAACACATATACACATCACACATATATGTACATATACACATGCATATATATATATATGTATATAAATATATATATGTATATATATATATATGAAGGGAGACACAAAAGAGTTGAAGAGGTAGAAAAATGGTGGAAATAAAGTAGATACAGTACTCAAGTATGAAGTTCTAAAATTGCTTAAAAAGAAAATCAACAGACCATAACTGTTCTACCAAAATAAATGTGGAGGGATGTAGAGTACCAAACATAGACAGGAACTGTCCCTATAATGACACTCTGCTTACAAATCAGCCCAATGCAAGATCTTTGAACCAGCAATACTGAAGTGAAACCAACGATCAAACGCCCGAGTTCAAAGCTCTATTAGACACAGAATGAGTCAAATAGGCTGAGAAGCCATCTACCAGGTGAGCTTGATAAAGTAAACGAAGTTTAAAAGTCAGAAACCCACACAAACAACTGAAAGAACAGAGAGACCAAAGAGCTAGACAAAAATCTCTCCGCATGTTCATGTCTCTGAAGAAAGCAGTATTTAAAAAGATAACAAAACCCCAAAGATAAAGAAATTCGATCTTTAGTTGAGATAGTCCACCTAGACTTGGGAAACCCTCAGAGGGTTTAGAGAACTAATGAAAATGTACAAATACATCAGAAGGCTTGAGGGTGTTATTAAAGTCTAGTGGTGGCCACAAAACACTGCAGATTCTCAGCTGCTACTGTGCAAACTCAAGCACACACAGATGAAGAAACCTCAGAAGACGTAGCAGGTGGTTTTAAAAATGGCAACATGGGATTGTGAGCGTTGGCTGTCAACTGTCAGGACCTGGAGACTTTAAAGAGACGAATCTCTGGGTACTAATACCCCTTTTTTAGGGGTATTTAGATCAGGTTAACCTCTGAACAAGCCCGAGAGGAATTAAGTGAGTTGTGTAAAGTGAGCTGGGACTACCCACCCTCAATCTCAGTGTGCACAGCAATGGATCCTCGGGCTGGAGTCTGAGACCAGACACACAGTGATTGGCTGCTCTGGGTACCCACCAGGACGCCTCTATTGGGAAGAGGTTCACAGCCTTACTCTGTGAACCAAAACAACCCTTTGTTGGGAAGTTGCTTTCGTCAGGAAATTTTATCACACCAACAGGAAAAATAACTAAAACAAATGGTAAAAGGAGTTTTAACATAAAACCATCCAACTAAAGCTGGGTATAGTTTCCACATCCCTATAGCTTGGATCTTCAATGCTCCCCAAAGACCTCTCTTTGGAAGGCTTGGTCCTCAGTGTGAGCCAATGGAAGGTCCCCATGTCTTTGGGGGTGTGCCTTTTGGAGAATATTAGACTTACACACTTTTACCTGGCCATGGTGAGTGTCCCCAAACAATTGTGTCTCAGGCTGGAGCCTCCAAACCTGTGAGCGAAATAACCTTTTTCTATTCCTAACTGACCCCTCTCTGGTGTTTTGTTACAATGATGGAATATGACTAATACACTTATGAAAAGAAAGCATGCTTTTGCTGGATACATGGTCAGTGTAATGGATAAATATAAGTTATTTTATGATAAGCCTAAATAAACCATGATATATATATATATATATATATATATATATATATATATATATATGTATGTATATATATATAAGAATTATATATATATATATATATAAAATTCTTTAGGCAAATAAAATAAAATAAAAATTTGGTATTTGTATCAGGTAAATTTAAATGAAAGTAGACTCCCTTCACACAGACTCACTGACTGAAGTACACCACCCAAATGTAACCACAGAGCAAAGCACCACAGTCACAAGGACTCTGACTCAAGAAAACAGAACTCAGGGGGAGATATGAGAACTTATGCACAATTGAGAAGATGCAGAAGTTCTGCTCTCCTGAAATAGAAGACCAGCATTCTCTTTGAATGCCCAAAGAACACACACACAACTACTGTAATTTGATCATAAGGAAACCCAGTCTACAACCCCACTCCAGAAAGTTAAACAGTGTGGTTTCTGTGCAGAGGGCGTGTGAAGCAGGGTTCCAGTTTCTAACATAAGAAACAAAACGCCTGGACATTTGAACATTTTAAAGATTAAAGAATATTCAGGATTAAGTAGAAATTAAAGAGAAATTGCAGTATCCCTGGTCCTTTTTTTAAATGTGTATCAAAGGGATATAACCAGCTTTAAAACAGGGCTTAGAGGCTCAGTGGTTAAAAGTGCTGGCTGCTCCTCCAAAGGATCCCAAGATTCAAATCTCACACACCCATGTAGAAGCTGGCAATCCTCTTAAAACTTCAGTTCCAGGGCAACCAGTGCCCTCTTCTGGCCTCTGTGGGGACTACATCCACACAATACATGAACATACATTCAGGTATGACATCCATACACAAAAAATTAACAAATGTTGCTTAAAAATCTAGATTATTTAATAACAAATGAAGAAAACATGTAAACCAAGTACTGAATTCACAGTACAGAGACAAAATAATTAAAGAGGAGTTTCTTTTGTTTGTTTTTGTTTTTTTTAGAAAAAGCTCTTACTGTGGGGGTGTGGGGTATGTGTACAGGCAGAACAAAATAGCCAGGCCAGTAACCTTCAGCTGGGAGAAATGTTTTGAAAGTGACACTTGGGCATGTCTGGAGAGTACTTTGTTACACAAACCTAGACTTCACAGAACAAGTTTCCCTTCCTTCTGCAAAGAGCTAGCCACTGGGGCTGAGAAATCCTGAAAAAATAAAATGGATAAAAACTGTGGATAAAGAAAATAGTGTATAAAGAATACATTGCAAGGCTAGAGGGATGGCTCAGTGGTCTACTCTTGCAGAGGACCCAGGTTTGATTCCCAGCGCCGACATGGTGACTCAGCGCTGCTTGTAACTCCAGTCCCAGTTTATCTGACACCCTCTTCTGGCCTCTTGTGCCCCGGCATGCATGCAGGCAAAACTCCCATAAACATTAAAATAAAAAGTTTAGGAGGAAAATGTGTTGTTTAATTGTGTGCAAATAGTTTTCAATGAACAAAATGGATACTTTTTTGCCAAAGAGAAATTGACTCATGTGTGCATGCTTGTGTGTGTTTGTGTGTGTGTGTGTGTGTGTGAGAGAGAGAGAGAGAGAGTTTAAAGTATCCAATCACCATGAAGAAAAGAGGAAAAGAGTGAGAATCACTGATGAGCTAAGCGAAGAACTCACCAAGCCTCCATGTTTCTACGCCTCAATTCTATGAATCCTTCCTTCCAAAGACACACATGACCCAAGCTCTGTTTGACTGCTCAAGAGTTCTGAGGAAAATGATCCCCTAACTACCTTTTGAGGAAGTAACACTGACATTAAAACCTGCCAGAGATATTTCAAAATCAAGCTTCTAATAGTGGAGCAGGAATGAAATGAATCCTAGCTGATACTAGAACAAGTTGACAGGTGATAGTACACTCAGCTTAGAAGGGCTGCCCTGGGACCCGTGGTCCAGGTCCAAGTAGTGAGAGGCTGAGGAAGGATGGTCATACGTTTCAGGACTGCTTGGGCTATAGTGTGAGTTCAAGGTCAGATTGGGCAATGTATCTTTTGGTTCTGTCTCCAAATTTAAAGAAAACAAAACCATAGAATTAGCTTAGGGGCAGAGCTGCTGCCTAGAATCCCCATATAGGTGGTTGGGGGCATAGCTCAGTGGTAGAGCCCCTGCCTAGAATCCCCCAGTGAGGGGCTGGGGGCGTGGCTCAGTGGTAGAGCCCCTGCATGGAATCCCCCAGTGAAAGTGGGCGGGGTTGGCTCAGTGGGAGCTTGCCTAGAATTTCCCTGTAGGTGCTGGGCACTTGGTTCAGTGACAGAGCATTTGCCTAACAAGTAGGAAGCCCTAGGTTCAATCTTCACTACTGAATAAAATACCTTAATCAAGTAGGGCTAATTCTTTAAATAAAAAGATATTTTAATGTAAGAAAAATCTATTAGTAGAGTGAATTCCTTAAATAAAGAGATTCTTTAACATAAGAACATCTATTAATATGATTCACTATTTTAATATTATGTCAAGGAAAAATATTTGATCATCTCCACAAATTCCATAAGAGGCATTTATAAATTTAAACATGAATCTCTGATTAAAACAAATAAACAATCAGCCTAACAGTCCTCGCAGGGTATTTCTGTCACACACATATGGCCAGATGCTAAGGCGGGAAGGCTGAAATCACGTGCCCTGGAATCAGAGGGGGGACCCGCCACCACCCTCTTACCAAGCATCTTCTGGAATATATTAGTCACTGCCGTAGAGAAAGAGAAAGAAAAATGGGTTCTAATTTTGCTTGTAAAAAGGAATGCTATTGTTGTTGTTGTTGTTATTATTATTTTTATTATTATTATTAGATTATATTATTGCATCCCCAAATACTTAGGAAAAACCGATGGGGCAAAAAAAAAAAAAAAAAAAAGAAGTAAATGATAAGAAAATTCAGAGAGTGATTATCAAGTGAATGTATTTGTATAAAAACCCCTTAGTTAAAGCCACAGTTCTCAACCTTTGGGTCCCGACCCCTTTGAGAGTTGAACGGCCTTTTCACAGGGTTGTATATTGGATATCCTGCATACCAGATAGTTACATTATGATTCATAACTGTAGTCATGTTATGGATTACAGTTATGAAGCAGCAAGGAAAACAATTTTATGGTTGGAGGTTAGCGCGACATGAGGAACTGTATTAAGGGTTGCAGGGTTATGCGAACCTCCAATTAGGATGGAGCAATGGGAGAAACGTGATTTACAGTGTAGAGTTGAGGTTGGGGCTAGAAACAAAGAGAATGCATTTCGGGCTACCTTGCTTTCTGGTGCTTTGATGAATGCCATGATGAAAGCAACCGAGAGAGGTAAAGGATTTTACTTCATCTTCCAGTGTCTGGTCCATCACTGAGGGAACCAAAACCCTCACGGCTTCCTCAGCCTGCTTTCTTAGACAACCCAGGACCTCCCGCCCAAGGATGGTGCTGCCCACTGTGGGCTGGACCTTCCCTCGCACATCAGTCACAGAAAGAGAAAACACTGCACAGACTTGGAACTGATTCCCCAGCAGAGGCTCCCTCTTCCCGGTGGCCATAGTTTGTGTCAAGCCTGCAGGACTCAACCATCACAGATCCTAAGTGAAGGAGTGACAATCGTTCGAAGCCGCAGAATGGCGCTTTGCCTCTGAGCCGCTGCTGTAAACTGTCTTTCTGAAAATCGGTAAATGTTATCATATTTTTCCTTTCCCACCCTCAAAAAAACAAAACAAGACAAAACAAAACAAAAAACCAACAACAACAACAAAAAAAAAACTTTGCTAAGAATTTTTCTGAAGAAGTTCATTTCCACCAGAGACCAAAGATCGTACAGGAATGATAGGAAAGCAGTCGGCTAAGTTCTGAAGAAGGGAGAGAACGGCCTTGTGGGAGAGAACACTGAGTTACGTCATCATTAATTTGGCAGGAGCAGGTGCAGGAAGAGCAGGCGGGTCCACTCAGCGAAACAAGGAGTGGAGGATCGTAAGAGCTATGAATGCATGTGAGAACTAGTGCAGGATAAACATGCCCTTTTTAATGAGGGGAAGAATAAAGGATGGGTTAGTAAATGGTGTTTGGGCAACGGTTAGCCACTGCAGTGAAAGCAGGATCTAAAGACTGGAGCTCTAACTCCCTAGCATCACAACAAAACCAAGACAGTTGAAGATGGACCTAGAAAGGGAGAAGAGGCTGGTAGCCGGAGCAGACACGGAGGCTGATATAAAACCTGGGGGCGAGCTTGTAACTGAAGCCGCAATATGACAGACGATCCAAGAACAAAATCTGAACCTCACTACGACAAAAATCTAAACAAAATCAAAAGGCATATGACACTCCGGGAAAAATATTTAGAATGGAAGTGACAGAAAGGGGCTAATTTCCTTAATATATAATAAGCCCTTGTGAATCAGTGAGAAAGATATCAATCATGCAACAGAGGGGGGGAAAATAACGGGCAAATGATGTGAAAAGCCACGTCATTCCAGGGAAGGAGCCAGAGATGAGAAACATATGGGGAGATGCTCGATGTCACTCATAATTACAGACATGCAACTAAAACAATGGCGAACCTATGAGCCGGGCAACAGTGCCCGTCTCTGAGCAGCCCTGCATCTCGGAGATTGTTTTGTCAGCCTCTCTGTCTCCGTCTCTCTGTCCATCTGTCTGTCTCTGTCTTTCTGTCTCTCTCTCTCAGGCAGATGTCCAGTTTTAAAATGTGTGTGTGTGTGTGTGTGTGTGTGTGTGTGTGTATGTGTGTATGTGTATGTGTGTGTGTGTGTATGCGTGTGTGTGTGTGTCTGTGTGTGTGTGTGTGAACATTCAATCTGCTTGTACACAAGGCAGTTGTTTAGTAAATTATTGTAGAGAAACACAAAGAACTAGGGACTCTCTGTAATTGTGAACAAAATACAAAATATTTACAAGGATGCGTATGACGTCAACATGAAAAAAATTGTTATGGTTTAAAGATGGGATTAATGGTCTCTTAAAAGGCTGATGTGTTTGGTTGCCAGCTTGAAGGTGGTGGACTCTTTAAGAGGTGGGGCTTAGTGGGAGGGAATTAGGTCATGGACCATGCCTTTGAAGGGGATGCTGGCTGAAGCCCTCCCCACTCTCACTTTGTCTGGCACAGTGAGGCAAATACTTCTACCACAAATCACGGCCCCGAGCCAGTGGGATCGAGTGACCGACCATAGACAGAAACCCTGAGCCCAGATAAACCTTTCCCTCACAAACTTATTTTTTTCCAGGCATTGCGTCACAACAAGGAAAAACTAACCAACACAAGATCGAGGTATATAACAACATATGTGATGTGTGTCCATTTGTGTTTAAAATTAACATATGCACATTTTGTATGAAAAACGCCTGGAGGCCTATGTATCAATCTGATGGAGACAGGATGAGAGAGGAAGTCAAGATTCTCCTTTAGATACGTGTCTTTTCTTCGGGGTTAGCTGAGAGCAGGCATACGCAGCCCTTCCAGGGTGCTGAAATATGATGGATGTATACGGAAAAGACACAGAGTTGGTTCAGATGTGTTCCAATAGCCAAATCTGAGACAGACTGAGCAACACCTACTGACAGCACAGCAAATCCACCTCACAGGACAGAGCTAATACCAAGGAGCCCAGTAACAAGGAAACTGTGCGACTGACAGAAGACCCTTCATAGATGGTTTCCAGTCTAGAGAAACGAGTGTTTCTATAGAGTTGTGATGACTGCTATGGGCAAGCTCCACCAGTTCAAATCCTGAGTAGGGAGGGAAGGGGATGGTGTGAATGAGTGGGCATCAACAGATTCAGGATGTCACTATCATCTCAAAGATCCTTGTGCAAAACATTTTCCACCATAAAGGAGAGGAAAAAGATGCAGTAACTTTTTACCTGGGATTCATGGGATAGACTGCCTCAACCCAGTGATCAAATGTGACCCTCATCAGGAGAGTCATCTTGGATGACACCCCGAGGGCTCAGTGCTTCCCAGGTAGTATTCTTCCACAAACCCATTGCTTCCATCTAACCACCAGAGCACAAGGTGGACAGAGGTTGAGGGACTTTCTACAAAACAAGCGACCCTAACGCTTCTCAGGTGTCAAGGTCACGAAACAGGAAGACTGAAGGCTTGTCTTTGCTCGGAGGGGATCTTGGAGACAGAAAGCCTGAAGACAAAACTACCACACAGGCTGCTGAGTTAGATCCTGGCCCAGAGAAAGAGCACGAGAGCAGTGTCGGGGGAAATCTGAGCAAGGGCTGAAGACTGGTTAATGATATTGTTCCGAAGTTCACTTCTTAGTTTTGATCTTGTAGGGTTGGGGGTGGGGTGGGGTGGGGGACTGGGGTGGGGGGAACTGTGAAGCTGTTTGTATTTGACAGACCCTGAATGAAAGGTAAGAGAGAACTCTAGACTTTTATTGATTTATTTGTAATTGTTTTTCTTTTCTTTTTTTGGAATTCTGCTATTCTTTTGAAATAAAATGTTTAGAAAGCAAGTTAACGGCTCATGAAGACAGCTCAGTCAGTAAAGATGCTTGCTACTAACTCCACATGACCCGAGTTTCATTCCTGGGACCAGTGTGTGGGAAAGAAAGAACAGAATCAACGCCTGCAAGTTTTCTCTGACCTCTATATGTGTGCTGTTTTACACATGCCAACGCACAGGCACATGCAAATAAAAATAATAAAATGTAACAAAGGAATTGAAAACAGATTGGAAAGAAGAGAAGTCCGTGGGAATGAGTAATTAAGGGACTGCCTTAACTGACAGGCCTCCAAGTCATTCACTCAAAATGGAAAGTTGTTATAACTACTCTCCACCCCTCCCCCCATGAGAAGCTCTTGGCCCTCCTAACTAGTACTCCCTGCCTGGAGAATCTTCTTTTTCCCTAGTTAGTAAAGTTATGGTAGTCCTTCGAAAACTAGGTAAAGCCAGGCATGGTGGTGCCCACCTTTAATCTCAGCACTTGGGAGACAGAGGCAGGAGGAGCTCTTGTGAGTTCCAGGCCAGCCTGGTCTACATAGTGAGTTCCAGGCCAGCCTGGTCTACATACTGAGTTCCAGGTCAGCCTGGTCTACATAGTGAGTTCTAGCCTATATAGTAAGTACCTGTCTGGAAACATAGCAAGATGAAAAAATATTAAGCAAGCTTATTAGGGTGGGAAGCATTGCACACACAGCTTCAGGACTCAGACAAAAATACTTCTAAGTGAGAGCCCAGAGCACAGATAACCTTTTTAGCCTCTCCACTTGAGGGCTTTTGAAAATTGGCTCACCTACCCACAAACTGCCTGTACTAAGTCTATAAAATAGGGAGACTAAAACTCATTCCAAAGATAGACTGAAGCTTGCGCAGGAGCCCTGACTCTGTCAGCAGAGCCACTCAGTTTACGACCTGGAATCCCATTAGGAAGACACGGAAGTCGCCTAGGACACAAGACCCTTCCTAGATTCTGCATGTAAACCCCGGGAGCTGAAAGGATTGTTCTAGAATGTCCAGGGCCAACCAACAGGGGAAGATCTGAGCCTAGTAGCCCTGACTCTTAGCTCCCAGGGCGACCCACCGATTCACGCTTAAGAGATGAAAATGATTTTGAAAACCAAGGCCAAAGGCCACAAGCATATATTTGCTGCAGATTATTGACATGAGTGTGCCATGGACCTAGCCAATCAGAAAGTAATTTTATAAACACTGTTATTAAACAGAAGGGCAATTACTTTAAGTACTGGAAAAATGTCAGGGTCACACACGAATTTTGTGGGTATCACATTTTATTTGACACTCGGTAGATCAATGACTCCAAGAAAATTTATTCAGAAATAATATGAACTATGTCACCAACCTTGAAGCTGAGCCTCCCCTGTGTTGAATGCCCAAATTTAGAGAAGAATCATTTTTATTTTATGCTAATTTTGTTGTTGTTGTTCTAAGAACCCAGAATAGCAGTCGATCCTTTTTATATATTAAAGGTACAGAAATAGTCCAGGAAAGAGCTCAGGGCATCCTCGGTTTGAGGAGCCCACTGTGGTTCCTTGATGTACCATTACTATATTATGGAGATGACGCTCAGTCAAGTTTCAGACTATATTAACTCAGACAGGACACTCCTTCAGAGAGACTGGTGGCAAGTTTCTATGGGTATGACTAGGCACTTGCAAGAGGTGCATCCAGAAAGAGTTTCTTAAAAGAGGGAACATGGGAATCTTTCTCTTCCTGTCTTTATAACCAAGCTTCAGTCTTAATTGTGTTTCTAACAGAAACTAGACTGGAATCCCTCAACCCACATCAGCTGAGTGGGCTATCTTAATATATGGTGAAGTTGAGCAACTATACACAAGACTGCCTTTATGCCTTCCAAAAGAGGCTACATAGGGACCAGTCAGTACAGAGGGCCCCTGAGGACTAGGATCACTATGGTCCCTAATACTTCAGCTCTTTCACAGGGTGGAAGACCAGCCATCAGCCTCCTGGGACAGATGAACACAATGCTAACTGTTGATTCCTGCCCCATCCCGGAGCCCATCTAAATGGCACAAGTAACATAGGTTGAGTTTTCAGATTTAAGTACATTGGGAACATTGTGGGACTTTGGGGGCTTTGTTTGTTTTGGTGGTAGGATGTTGTTATTTTGAATGTTATTGTTATTTTTAAGGGGTGTTGTGATGCATTGTATTGTCCACTCTTTTTGCCTCCCTTCTAGAAGAAAGCTTTTGGATTGGGAGTATGTTTCTGCTTCCCCTTGGGATCAAAGTTTCAAGATCACAGGAAGTTTATCAATAAATGCCTGTGACATGGATGGATGAATCAGCAGATAAATAAGTAGATGTATGTATCTATGGACTTGTATATGTATATAGGTATGTATGAATATATATATGTATGTTTGTATAGAATGATAGATGAATGGATGGATGGATGGATGGATGGATGGATGGACATAGGATGCATGGAGAGATGGATAGATATATGTATGGATGCTGAATAAGTAGATGTGTATATTGTATGAATATATGAATGGATTGGTAAATGGATATATGTATGTGTTGTATGTATATATGAACACATATGTATTTATATGGAATGGTGAATGGGTAGACATATGTACAGATATGTAGATAGGTAGGTAGGTAGATAGATAGATAGATAGATAGATAGATAGATAGATAGATAGATAGACATGGATAAATGGATAAATATATGTATGAATGGATAGATGGTAGATGTATGTATGTTTGTATAGAATGATGGATGGATTGATGAACAGATATTTGTATGAATAGTTAGGTGTATATTATATATGATTATATGATTGTGTATATATGTATGGATAGATGAAAGGGTAGATAAAAGTGTAAATGGATATATTCTATTGATGGATAGATGAGATGTATTGTATGTGTGAATGGTAGATGAATGTATTGCATGGATAGATGAAATGATAAATAGATATATGTATATGTGTATATGAATAGATGGATAGTTAAATGTACTTATGTTTGAACATGTACATGGATGATGAACAGATAGATGAAGGTATGGATGGCGAGACAGATAGATGCTCAATTTATCTACATATATATACATACATGCACCCATGTGATACATACATAAAATATATCTACCCATACATACATGTATGCATACATTCATCTATTTATCTACCCATCCATCCATTCATCAATCCATCATTCCATACAAACATATATATTTCTATCCATCCATACAAGCATACATCTACCTGACTATCCATATATGAAAATATCTCTCATCTACCCACCCACCCAACCATATATACATATCTATCTATCTATCTATCTATCTATCTATCTATCTATCTACCTACCTATCCATCCATATGCATATCTATCCATACATACATACATATGTGAATGCTTTATGGGTGAAAGGTAAATGAATATTTTTCTATATTCACTTTTGGTGACTCCAACCTAAATACACAAATACATAACCATGATCCTCTGAATCGTTTCTAAACCATTTAAGAAAGTACTTTTGTTTTTATTTACACTGCACCACATTAGATCCTCACTAAAGATCTGTCAGAGAGTGCTGACAAGAATTATTATGCTATTTACCAGCTACAAAAATTGAGATTCAAAGATGTTAAGACATGGTCACAGAGCTTGTGAGGAGAGAATCAGAAACAGTATGCAGCTATAAAAATACAGTAGGAACCAGGAGGGATGACACAGGCCTGTATTCCCACTAGTCAGGAGGCTGATGCAGAAAGGCTGAATTTAAGCCCAGCCTGGGCTATTCTTTCTAAAAATGGGAAGAAAGGGGAAGAGGAGGGAAGAACAGGAGAGGAGAGGGAAGAAAGGGAGAAAGGAAATGGGAAGGGGAGGGGAGAATAAAAGAAAAATGCACAGTGCAGTTGGAGATATTTATATCTAAGCCCAGGAAGAGCAGTTTGGAACTGCTCAGGAAGTGCCCAGACTGCATATCCACTAGAAGTGTTTTGTTGAGTCTTGGAGAAGCATACAATTGCTTGTGCTTGCATTTCGACGGTGACTTCTAGGCCACTCTAATTGCAAATGTAGCCCACTTGGAGTGGCCAAAGGCTCTTGCTTTAATACTTAGATGCTTCCTTATTTCTTCCTGCAAGCTGACATGCAGCAGGGTATTATGGTTGACATGTAAAGAGCAGCTGAATAGAAAAGGGGGGCAGTGATTATACTATTATGGTCTAGAGGACATTTTTCCCCCTGGTCATCTCATCTACCAAACTGAGCCAATAGTTTGCAACACTGCAGCGGGCAAACCCAGAGATGGTACAGATATAGGCCCTGTCTCTTCAGCCCCCTATGTGTCTCTGCCTGATGGTTCCTAGCCTTGAGATGAGAGCTGACACTTTTCCCAAGTGACCATCACTACATGTGACCTATGATAGGACCACTCAGAAACCTACAGAGGTAACTGTGGTGTCAAGGTCTGCAGATATCCCAGCTGCTGGGGCCTAGCCTCCCATAGTCAGAGATGTCTCCCAACCCACGAGCACTCTGTCAGTATGTTCAAGAGCACTCGGACTGCCACTAAGAAAGACTCATTCTAGGTCACAGACAGAACTCGGTTGGCCAAACAGATGGTTCCTCAAAAATGCTTCAGGCAGGGCTAGTCTGAGCCAGCTCATCTGGAATCACAGCGCTGGTTTGTGTTGGGTAGGCACTTGTGCCAGTTCAAACAAGATCAGGCTGTTTGACACACTGCTTTCCTTGGTCCTTCACACCAGAGGATGCGCACAAAGAATTCACCTCCCTACCTGATGAGAATAAGTGACAGTTGATTGCTCAGCCATGACCAAGAAGCCTTATACTACCTCCTCTAAGTTTCAGGGAACACTGGGGAGGGGAGGGTGGAAAAAAAAGAGCCTGGAGACATGGGAAAGGTCTGTGAAGAGCTGCAACATCATCTGGCTAGGGCATAGTCATTGCAACCTCTGTCTCACAGCAGCTGTGGTTGCCTGTACTGAGCCTGGACAAGACTGATACAGTCATTAATCAAGCATGGGCCATGGAGGGACTGAATTGTAGCATTTAAATGTTTGCAAATACTCTTCCAAATGATTCCACTGAAACTAGCTTTCAGACCAGACATTGCAGTGCATGCCTTCTTCAGCACTCTGAAGTGAAATGCCAGTGCAAGGCCAGCCTGGTCTACACAGCTCACTCATTATGTAGCTCACCCCTGTCTCACAAAACAGATCAACAAAAACAGTAACAAAGCCAACCGCTATTGCAATGTCTGTGAACGTATCATGTAAGTTGATCTGCACGGGCACACAAAAGATACTTCATGGGACAAAAGATACTTTGTGAGGCACTGCCTGAAGCAATGGAAAGAGCCCCTGACATTCAGTATGAATGGCATGGACTGGACTGGTCAAGCAAGGCTCTGCAGGCACTAGAATACTAGTCATGTAATAGTACTGCAACTAAAGGCCAAAGTCAACATTTCTACCTTGCTTCCTTCATTTTAAGTGGAAAAAGGCAACTTACTGCTTGATCACTTTGTGACTATATTTTTAAAGAACAGAACTAGTTACATTAATAAGTATATATCCCTACTATATAATCTACATATGCACAGGATTTTTTGAGTATATGTTATATTCATTTTTAAGAATTTTTAAGATTTCATTGAAAAGGAGACGTGAGAGAAAGCTATCAGTGGGAAAGGAGAGCTTAATTAAAATTAACCGAAAGTGATAATAAAAAATAGCTCCACCAAATGTCAATAAAAGGCCTCATTTGAACCAACGAAAACAGACTGTAAGGAAGATGATGCATAAATTCAAAGGAAATCTTTTGAGAGCAGGTTATTGCACATTCAGCCACACGGAAGGTACTGGGGGCTCTGATGAAGAATCTTTCATAAATAACTTTGACACAAATCATTACCCTGTGGAGCAGCAAGGGGGTGAGGCTAACTTGCTCCAGGCTGTGCAGTAGGCTACAGATGAAGAGCACATTCTTCCCTGGACCATATGCAGACTGGGCCTAGGCCCAAGACACCCCAAATTCTGACCAGGCCCTCGAGACCTGCAAGCATTCCCTCCAGACACTCTACCATCTTCACTTTTCTTCTGTATCCCAGGCAGTGGCCTCACGCTGGCCACCATCATCCTGTACGTTTCTGGCCTCATTACCATGGCCGCCCTCAGTATTCTGGATTGTAACACTTTCCCAGAAGCCTTTTCCTGTTCATGCATCTCTGCCTCAACAGAGCCCACCCAGCTTTGTCTTGTTTTGGTTATTTTGAAGTGAAGTCTCATTAGGCCCTGGTTGGCCTTTAACTTGCTATGTAGGTTAGCATGAACTGTACAATCCTTCTGCCTCAGCCTCCCAAGTGTGAGGATTATAGGTGTGAAACACAAGGCTTTATTGAAAGTCTTTTTTTTTTTTTTTTTTTTTTTTTTTTTGTAAATAGAGAAAGAAGCTAGGTCAGGGAAAAGCTAACTCTTATAGCGTGCACATGCACACGCACACACACACACACAACCAGGAAGAACACCGGCTGGGCTGGGCTGGAGCCCACACTCTTTATTCTCTAAGCCCGACTCCAGCACACACAGGCATCATTTCATCACACCCATGCCCATGCCTCCCCAGTCCCTTCCCAAAGAGGAGGCATCCTACTGTGCATCTACAGTCTGCAAGGCTGTCTCTCATCGTTGCTTCCTGTGATACTGCAAAATATTTGCTTTGATCTCTTACAGACTTCCAAATTTCCTGGATCATCGAACGTTAGAAGTGTCTCTGTGTGCAGCAGTGTGTTGACTAACAGCTGGCAGCCCCTAGGTACCTTTAAGAAGTTCACTGGTCACCCGAAAGCCCAAGGTGGGATTAGAAGGCTTGGGACTTTGAACCTCAACTCCCAGCCTCTACAGATGGGTGAGGGGAGAGACAGTTAATGAGTTCTTCGATCACAACCAGGTAATAAATTTCCATTAAACCCCCCAAAGAATTTAGAGAGGATCCTAGGAGCAAATGCATGGCAGTCCCTAGAGAATGTGGCACCTGTGGAGGACATGAGAGCCCCGCCTCCCTTCTCCGTGCCTTCGCTCTAACTATTAGAACACCCTTCCAACCATTCTGACATCTACACTTTCTTTTTGTCTCTTCTGTTCCCCACAGTGGCCCCATACTGTTTCCTGTCTCCTGTGCACCTCTGGACCTGGTGCTTCCTACAATCTGTGAGCCATTCTCAAAATGTAATTAACGCAAAAAAAAAAAAAAAAAATCAAGGAGGTGAGCCAAGATTTATAACTGAGCACCCAAAATGCAGGTAAAACTGCAGAGCTTTCCAGAATTTCCCGAGGGAGTGAAAATGCTGTCTTAGGTGGACGGCATCAGAAGTGTAGAACTTGAGTAGACAGGGATAAAGCTCCTGTGGACTGGTTGTGGTCCCCACACTGTGCCTAGTGACCAGAGAATCCAGACTCCCTGTTAACTGTTCTATAGGAGAACAGAAAAATCTGGATGTCCCCTCTGTATTGTTGGACCTTTGGGTGTAAGCTTGACTAGGACTCTGCCAAGTGAGATAGCTCCTTGGCTGTGGGGAGAATGCAGCCCCAGAGCAGCAGCAGCCCAGAGCCCGCTTCCCTCCAGCTGGGCTGGAGGCCTGGAAGTCCTGAAGACTGGCAGCTGAGACTGCCTAGCACACAAAGGAGGAAAGGTGGCCCGGTCTGCACTTCCATCTCATTTGGGAGGATTATGACATCAAGGCCACTTCAGATCATGTAGCAAGACCTTGCCTCAAAATAAAATAAAATAAAAAAGTGAAAGGGGGCTTTTTAACTAGGGAAGAAAGGAGAACACCTCTCCAAGGCCCCAGGGGACGTGCGATGTTCTAGCTACATCTGCTTTTGTGATTCACCAGCAGTTTGGATGTGGCCCTGGTTCAAGATCAGAGATGACGTGCTGCCTGTTCCCTGGGTGTCTGCCTTCCCACTGCCAGCTTTTCCAGTAGCCCATCTCTTCTACCTCCCTAAGGGCCAGTGGACTCCACAGAAACACTGCACAGATCACAGGGGTCTGTTTGAAGCCACTCTGAACTTTTCCTCCTAAACTAGAGAAACAGGGAGAATGGATCACAGAGGTCAGGCATCGGCCAGTGGGTAGACATTTTATCCTACCAGTCTGCAAACATCATGGATGTCAAAAGCACCCAGTACCTTTGCCCTTGCTTCCCTACAGCACTAAAAGGGAAGTGTCGCTCACCCAGGGGGAGGGGCAGGGGGATAAGCTGCTTCTCTGTAAAATGGAAATAATTTGGCTCTTTACCCATTTGACCAAGAACTGAATACAAAAGCGTTGTGAGCTCCTTTGACATGTATACCTGCCGGAGAGGGTGTGGGGTATCTTACTGCTGTGCCTGCTCTGGATACCTTTCCAGATAAATAGATTCATAGGAAAAGGGCTGGAGGGCGGGGAGGCTCAGTGCATCAAAGGGCTCTGCCTTCAAGCTTGCTGAGCAACCTCAGGCTGGTTACTTACCCTTTCTGATCATCAGTGTCTTCGCATGGAAAATAGCAGTACCCATCTGCCTTGGTACAGCTGTAAGCATCACTAAGTCAATTTGGTGAGTTGTAGGGTTTGTTTTGTTTTCTGTTTTTTGTCTTTGTTATTGTTTGATTTTTTTGAGGGGATGTGGGGGGCATTTGTCTTTTATGTCACTATTTTCCCTGTTTTCCTACATTAGGTCATCAAACACACATAATATGATAACCAATCAGTGTCCACCATGAGAAGAAGTAAGCTAGCTGTCCTATGAGGCTGATACCACTATTGCCCAGAGTAGCAGCAATCCCTGAAAAGCTCAGGGGCCTTTTTTAGGATAACTTGTTATTTTAGTATATTTTTTTAAAAAGAAAAATTCTTTTCTAATTATGGAATACGCGCTCATTATAAAACCAATAGGATAGTATTCAAGTGCATATCAGATAGATTTAGGACACAAACATCAAGATGTCTCTATGCATGTAGATGATAGATAGATAGATAGATAGATAGATAGATAGATAGATAGATGATAGATATGATATGATAGATAATACATAGATAAATAGATAATAGATAGATAGATATGATATGATAGATGATACATAGATAAATAGATAATAGATATGATATGATAGATGATACATAGATAAATAGATAATAGATATAGAGATGATATAGATGATAGATGAGAGAGAGAGAGAAAGAGAGAGAGAGAGAGAGAGAGAGAGAGAGAGAGAGAGAGAGATGATAGTTATGGTTTGAATATGCTTGGCCCAGGGAGTGAAACTATTTGAAAGTGTGGCTTTGTTGGAATAGGTGTGTCACTGTGGGTGTGGGCCTTAAGCCCGACACCCTAGCTGCCTGGAAGTCAGTATGTGCTAGTAGCCTTCAGATGAAGATGTAAAACTTTTGGCTCCACCTGCACCATACCTGCCTGGACACTGCTATGCTCCCGCCTTGATGATAATGGACTGAACCTCTGAACCAGTAAGCCAGCCCCAATTAAATGTTGTCCTTGTAATTGTTGCCTTGGTCATGGTTTCTGTTCACAGCAGTAAAACCCTCTGGCAGACAGACAGACAGACAGGCAGATGACAGATGCTGCATGGTGCTGGCAACCCTCCAGGTTCACCCATATACATCTATTTCATTGTCTTCCTATCTCACTGCTGCACCCCATCTCAGGATGTGCATTTTGTGGCTCTCCTTCTGGGACTGCATACAGAGAACATTGAGAAGAGCGCTCTTGCACCTCACTCCATGAACACATTGAGTTGTTGGCTTAGCAACACTTGTGAGAGGTATGAGCAAAACTTTCTGTCACTTGCATTCCCTCTAAAAGATTTCACTGTGCAGGAGCCTGTTTTATAAAATTTCCCTTAACCAAACCTATCCCCAATCTTACTCCCTTTGTCTGCACCCAAGATGAGTGGCACTTTGCTGTTTCTCATATGAAAGCAACTTTAAAATTATGTGCTTAATATACATGAAATAATATCTGACATGTTCAATAAAACAAGATTAGCCATACAGAGTATATTGAGTTTCTTCCAAATAGCCTAGGACATGGCATGGTCCTCGACTTCTGTTTGTGTTTACAAAGGGTTCATAAAGTTGTGGGCCATCTGTGTGATCCCTACATAATCTGTGGACTGAAGGACATAAGCTGTGAACTAGAAGATTAGACAGTTCCTAAAGTTACAAAATGCTGCTGCTTGTCCAGTTATCCAGTTATTCATATATGCTTCCAACATTCACTCATCCATCCGTCATTCATTCTTTCACATGCATCTATCCCTCCATCCTTCCTTTTATTCATCTGTCCGTCCATCCATCCACTCACTCATATATGCATCCATCTATATACCTAGGGATCTATCTACCCACCCAATCTGTCTAGTCACTTGATCATCATTCATCCATCTACGCACCCACGCATCTATCATCCACCCATGTCTACCCATCCATACTTGCATCTTTATACAAGTGCAGCCATCTACCCATCCATACATTTATTCATCCATCCATAAATCCATCCACTCACCCATACATTTATCTATTTATCCATCCACTCACCTATACAAGGCATTCATCTATTTTCATTCATCTACTTATTCTTTCTCCCATTCATTCATTCATGCATTCATTCATTCATTCATTCATTTTCTTACCAGGTACCTATTGAATGTTTCTACACAGTCAAACCCTGTGTCGGTCCCTGAGACACAGAGATGAGCAAAGAGGAGGGAATCCCTGTTTGGGATTCCTGAAGCCCCCAGTCTAACACATCTGCTAGATACTGAGCATACACTTAAGCTACAGATGTGTGATGCCCATGGGTTTATGCTTGTGTCTGTGTGTTCTCTAAAATGCCATGCTTGAATGACATAGGAGCCCAGGGCAGGAGGGCCCACCTGGACATCCTTTAGAGGCATGGACACCAAATACCACTTCTGACTCCAGCTTCTAATCCCTTTGTGTTTGTCTGGGGGATGGGAACAGATGTCTGGCTTCTCCCATCCACTGTGAAGATTTATTTAGTAGTATTATTTTTAAGCAGCTTTTCAAAGGCAGGATTAAGGTCTCTGAGGAGGACCCAGCAAGCAGCTTGTTCCCCAAATCCCAGGTCACAGTTGCCACATTCCATGCAGAAAGTCCCTCCTACCTTCTACACAGTACTGACGCCGATTAAAGGGTTCATATTTGGGATCTACCCCACCTGTGACAGGACTAAGGCAGGCCTGTCATCTGTTCCTTGAGCTTTTAAGGGGTGAGCCACTTAATGCCAAGGAGATGATGTGGTAACACAAAGCCATGGGATCCCTGAGCTCTCAGCATCATTGGCTCAGCCTCTTTGCTGAAGCTAAGCGTCTAGAGAAAATAGCACTACTTAGGTATTACTTGTGTGGGGTCATAACTTTGGGTATCCATGGGGGTTTTGTTGTCCAGGTTCACAGTGTAGAGCTAAGTCAAAAGGCATGTATTTGGGCCATATTGGCATGTCATACACCATAGAAGGGGAACTACATGAGGACAGGACCTTGGTCAACCTTATACTCCATTGCATCTTCTTATATCTCCATCAACTGATATGGTGCAGCGCAAAGACATGGTACTCCACAAATATTTGTGCACAGAAAGAAAGATGCTAAGAGTCAAAGTCATAACATGGATGTTAAAAATCTGCCTGCCAGCTTTCTTCTTCCTCGTTACTGTGAAAGTATGACTAAGGAAAACCTCACCCACCATCCCAGTTTTTCTTGTTGCTGACAGATAAAAGGTGCACCCAGGTAGATGGATGCAGAAGCCCTCCGTGGGCTGGACTGTGACCCCAGCCTGGTCAGGGAAGTCAGTTCTGAGCTCCTGTAGCCAAAGACTTTTCTTCTAGAAATATGCTATCAACATAACCAATAAAGTTCTTGGTCAGTGCACAAGGAAAACAAAACAAAACAAAACAAAAACAAAAACAAAAAAACAAACCAGAAACAAAACTCCCCAGGAATCTACAAAAAACAAAGGATAATTCTTAGCAGCCTTGCACAGAACAGTGCAAAAGCTGAGTGTTTGGTGCCTGGTTTCTATGAAAGAGCCTCTACCAAGCTATGCTATCGGAGCCAAGTCTGTGCCGTGAATAGGTGCACACCTCAGCATCCAACCCCCTTGGCATATTTTCATTTGTCTTCTGGGTACCAGGTAGGCAATGTCCCTACTGTGAGTTTCCACATGTCACATGCCCAGTGTCCTCTCCACCCAAAATGCAGATCAAAGGCATGTACAGTATGTGAGAGGGGTCAACATCAGGTGTGAGCCAGAAGTTGCCGGAATCCTGAGAAACCATGGTGGATGTATTCACAGGCCTGGGAGTCTGGTCCTGCTTGTCTCCTTGGCCTCAGACAGTCCCTCTGATTACATATCCACTGCAGCTCTCAGACACTGAGGTAAGAGCACAGCCATGGGCATTTGGGAATAGAATACAGAATTCTAGAATGCCAGATTCACAGCTTTCCTTTCAGTGACTCAGTGAAAACGGTGACATCATAAACACAGTCCATAGGACCTATGGCCAAGATTCAATCCAGATCAGGTAGTCCTCAATGAAGACAGAAAAGCTGGAGGGACAAAGCCATCTAAGTCCCTTTGGAGTTAAAGTCCAAAACAATAAATACGAAGCTATAGAATTTGGAGTTTGCCTACTGGGTTCTGGTCTGGCTTTGGTCTGGTATTTCCTCACTTGGTCCCTGCCCCTCTGTTTTGGAATGGTATGGTATAGTCTGTCCTAGTGTATGATACAAGTATATATCATATACTTTCTTATATTTACAGGGGTTGCAATTAAGAGATTGCCTTGAGTCTCGGATGAAATTTTTAATGTTGAAACAGCATTGAGACTATGAAAGATCACGAGGACTCTTAAATTGGAATAAATGTATTTTGCATTAGGATGGGGCTTCAAGCCTATGGGGCTCAGGAAGGGGAATGTGGTGGTTTTAATAAGAGATGGTCCCCATAAGCCCTGGCACTGGGACACTTGGTCCCCCAGTTGATGGAGCTGTTTGGGAAGGTTTTGAAGGTACAGCCGCCCTGGGAGAAGTGTGTCACTGGGCGTTGGCTTTGACAGCTCAGAGCCTCTCCCTACATCCAGTTTTCTCTTTACTTCTGGCTTGCAGTTCACGATGTGAGTGAGCTCGTAGCTTTCTGCTCCTGTGGTCATGCCTGCTAATCATGGACATATCTCCCCCACCATGATGAGCACGTATCTCCCTAGAACCATAAGTTCAAATAAACTCCTAAGTCATCTTTGTCATGTTGCTTCATCACAGCAACAGAAAAGGAACCGACGGCTTTGGGGGAAACCAGAAGATGAAAGTCCTGTTCCTGTTAGTCCGCAGACAACTTGGGAACAAAGTGAAGTCCCATCAGGTTCCCAGCATGCACCCTACGCTCTCATTGTGCCCTCCATCCTGCTGTGGCTCAAGTGAATACCCACTTGGGAGCTCTGTGTGCTCAGAGGAGGAGGATCTAGGGTTCTGCCGTGTCTTAGGAAAGGCTGTGAACAGCATGTGTCTAAAATGCTGGAACCTTCTGCTTGTCAGGTTCCGTGGGGCAGGTAAAGTCCTGCTAAGGGGATATAGGAATGCACAGGACAGGAGATGGCAGAGAAGGGGAGGGAATGGCTTCTTGCCCTCCCCAAGAAAAGACTAGTGAACAAAGGAGACAAACCACTTCTATCCTTCAGTCTAAACGTAAAACATACCGTTTGCATTTATTTAGTGTATGTTTCTGTGTACGTATGCTATGTGTACGTGGGTGCCCGAAGAGGGTAGAGGAATGTATCAGATCCTTTATAGATGGAGCTATAGCTGCTTGTGAGCCGCCCAGTGGGGATGCTGAGAACCAAACAAACTCGGTCCTCTGGGAAAGCAGTGAGTGTTCCTAACTACTGAGCCACCACCCCAGCTCCAGAATATACTCTTTGTAATATACTCTTCAAATTAGAGGGTTTTTTTTTTTGTCTTATTAAAATGTCCAGTTGGGAGTGGCTGCTTCCGACATTCACCCATCCACAGACATGGCGGCATGAGCAGTCTCCCCATGGGCTGGCTGGCTGGAGAAGTGGTTACCCTACACTCCCTCCCTTGCTCACCATTTGTTCTGCTTTCATTCTGCCTTAATTGCTCAGAACCCTGAGAAAGAACGGGAACCCTTAGGCTTCTGAAATACCAGGCAGTGGTGGCTATCAGGAATGGCCTCCTAGGAACCCCAGAATCATATGGCTGGGAGATTTGAGGGTTCCATGGGTGCCCAGGTCCCTGCCCACATCTCCTTATATCAACATTTATAGCCACTGTTTTCCTGTGTTAAGATGAGACAAACAAGACAAGGAGATGTCCCAATTAGTGGGGACCATTAACCAGGCAGGAGGAAACACAGCAGCCAGTGAAAACCAAGGGCCCCTAGGTATTCCCCGAATGACTGGTGGGTTGCTAAGGATGGGCTGTCTTGGAGCTCAGGGCCTTCTGAGTCCCTCAGCAGTACTGTGTGCACATCACACGGTAGCTGCTGTGGGTAGTTCACCCTGAGCACACTCTTGTGCAGCTTGCGGGATCACTAATTTAGAATGCCGGGCATCCGACACCTGGGTCCACACAGTTACAAAACAAAACAAAAAAAAAAGGGTTTGGGATGTTCTGTCTGACAGCTGCACGAAGTCCCTTAACTACATGTTACCCTGCCTCTCTGCATCACAGACTGGGGCTTCTCAGGATCACGCTGTGTTTCAGATGCTGACTGCTCCCCTCAAGCCCATGTCTTAAAGGCTTGGGCTCCAGGGTGGTCTACTGGGGAGCAGCAGGATGCTGGAGAGGAGCCTGATGGAAAGACGTTAAGTCACCAGGGGCATATCCTTGGACAGGACTGTGGGCTCTACCCATCCCCTCTCTCCATCCTGGCTCGATTGCTGCTTTCCCTTCTTCACCCAGGCATGTGTTAGACCATGATGTGCCACTATTTGCCCCTCACCAGAAAGGAGCTGATGCAAGGGCCTCTCTTTGAGCCTCAAAAGCTGTGCGCTGAACAAGCCTTTTCTCTGTATAACTTTAACAGCCGCGAATACCTTACTGTGTCGGTGCAGACCTGACGAGAGCAACCGCCTACGCGGGCTGTCACCTTCACCCCATCAATTCATAAGAGGACACTTTTCATCTCACAATAAACGCCAGCTTGGTGCTGTGGGACCCATTGTCTAGGGTGGGAAACTCACGCTATTTAGGGCTTTGCCATTCGTATGTTTCCAAAGCCTGAAGAATTCTATCACAGGAACTGGCAAAGTCCTGTGTGTCCTGATGTCAGCCTAGAACCAGGGCCCAAAAAGGATAGCAGCTCGGGCTTCTCCACAGACCATACCACAGAGGTCAGTGGGGCCACGAACCTTGAGCTCTGATAGGCAGCTGTAACACTTTAGTGGCTATTGTAGCCATATTGGTCCAGGAATGGGGAATTACCAAGACTATATATCCAGGCTGGCTAGCTTAGTGAACCTAGCATATTAAGAAATTGTATAGGACCCAGGTGTGGTAGTACATGCCTTCAATCCCAGGACTCAGGGGGCAGAGGCAGGAGGTTTTGTGTTAAGTTTGAGGCCAGGCTACTCTAGACAGTGGTTACTATAAGCCATAGAGGGTCTGGAGACATGGTTCTACAGTTACGAGTGCTTGCTAATTTTCTAGAGAAACTTGGTTCAGTTCCCAGCACCTATACCCAAACTCCAGCTCAGTTTCAGACTTTCTGATTACTCCTTCTAGCCTCCAAGAGTATTTGCATGCACACACACACACACACACACACAAATGCATGCATGCACACATGCAAGTAAGCACACACACATGCAAATAAAAATAAAAATATCTTTAAAGGCAAAGGAAAGGATCCACAGAAAAATTCCACCCAATGCTAGGGAGATACGCTCTTGAGTAGCCACCCTCTAAATTTGCAAGCAAAAACGGACCCACAATGCAATGAGGTTGCCCACAGGCCAACCCAAGTGGATAGGGAGAAGACCACTCATCCACAGACAGCCTGATACTAAGATTTTTGTTTTGTTTTGTTTTGGTTTTTTTTTGTTGTTCCCAGCTAAGAAATATGGTAGCATGTGGCAGCTGCTTCATCTCACAGCCTCATATAACCTATGTGGCCACCAGACCCAAAAAGAAAAAAAAAAAAAAAAAAAAACCAAAAAACTAGTTTCCCTAAACGTTGTGTGGCCCACCACTTTGTGATGCCTCTTTTTCTCCCTCCAAACGCTGCTACTTTTTTTTTCCTTTTTGCAGCTTTAGAAAAATAGATAATTACTTCAGTTAATTTCAGCAAAACAGTTCAAACTCATCAGGGCTGAACAAGTATAATTTAATGCTCCTTCTGACTTATTGTTGTGACTAGATGCGGATTGATGATTAAAGTGGTAAACACTAGCGTTTCTGAGAAATGGCTGAGTCGGCTGCCAGCGTGTCACAGGGAGACACCTGCCCCCATGGCTGTGCCGCGATTGTGACTGCGCTCCGGGCTGTCAACAAAGAATATAAGTATTTGACAAGGTGTTATCTAATTGTGTTTTTAAAAGGCACGATACATACATCCTTTAATGTGTCACTTGAAGCAGCCGGAGAATTTCTTTTATTACGAAGTACAAAGGAAAAATGAATGGCTTGCACTTTCCTCTCTCTCTCTCTCTCTCTCTCTCTCTCTCTCTCTCTCTTTCTGACCCCCCTTCCTCCACCTCCTCTGTCTGTCTGTCTGTCTCTTTTTTCTCCTTTTCCTTTCCAGGCTCTGCTCTTTTCCCTTCATTCTTTGTAATATATTGTGCTTTTTAGTCGAGCAGGCTTTTATTTAAATGGTTGCCTAAAATAGCTCAGCAGCATTAGGTCTGTACGAAGGAAGAGCAGTAGGTTCCGCAGATGATCTTTGCTTTGGTCCTGGGAGGCAACAGCTCATGGTCACAGAAGGGCACGGATCCCTCTGGGGTGCTCTGAACCCTGAAGCAGGGACTGGGATGGGGTGGCCTGTGGAGATGGCCCCTCCCTCTCTTCATCCCATCTTTCCTTGACATAGATAGAGTCTCAGTCTGTCTTTCTCCATCTCCTGAGCCTTGGCTGACTGCTCTTTCCCGGCTATACCTTAGACAAAGAACTATGCCCACTGTGAAGACATAGCTATACACTCCCCACAAGGAGTTTGGATACAGGGGATATGTAGGGACGACAATAAGGAGGGAATGCAGGGCCTTGGACATGCCCCACCAGCATGAGGTAAGTCAGTGAAGCCACGCACACTGAGAATTCTGCAAGAACCATCTAGGAAAACCACTTAGAAAGGGCAAATGGTAGGCTGATGTAGGAGGAACAACTAACCACAGTCCATCTTAGAATGCAGAATGCCACCACTACCCCCAACTCCCTGGGAATCGAAGGTAATGGGGCCAGTGTCTCCTATACTCACGAAGAAACTGAGATCAGAGATCAAACCACAGAGGATTGAACACAGAAGCCAGACAGACCGAACTCTCCTGATGGTCTTGTCCTTGTTCCTGGGCTCTGATTTCTTGACCACTCTCTCTGAGAACTGCATCTAGGCTGTGCCCTGGGATGCTCCAAGCCAAGCAAAAAACATTTGTAAGGCATAGTCTCATCCTGGAGGACCAGCAGGCCATCAGAAATGCTGGGCATACTGTAAGCTGCTTCTAGGGTACAGCATGGAGTATCAGCAGAAGAGAGGATTTCTGGAAGCAGTTAGGGTATGCCTGTGGTCCCATCTTTCATTCCTATACCCAGTCTTCCTCTCTGTCCCTATGAGCCAGGCCAGCTCTAAGATTGGCTTTGGCTTCACTGAGATAGATATAAATTCTGAGGCATGGTGTCTCTTTTGGGGAGAGTCAGGGGGAAAAAATGAAGGCCAGATCAGCTTAATGCTCCCTTCAAGGGACACAGGATCACAAATCCAGAAAGCCCTAAGAGTACCCCTGCTTCTTTCAGCAGGTTCCACTGGCGTCCTGGGGACAGCCGCCTAATGATCTGGTCAAATCAGCCATTTGATCCGTCATAGTCAATGCCATGTGGAGAGTCCAGCAATTTGTTACTGGTTATACAAGGAAGACAGCAGCCAGTGAGGGAGGAAAGGAACAAGGAAGGAGCCTGAGGAGGCTGAGAGTGGGGGTGGGGACCCTGCAGCCTGATCTTTCGTATCACCAGCCATCCTCCTGAAGGCAGCCGCTGAGACCACCAGATAAAAGACCCACTTTTTGCAGCTGTCCCCTGGAGGTACACAGAGAGAGTGCACAGAGCAGCTGTCTGCCTGTCAGGAGGTGTCTGTCACAGATGCCAGCAGCTGGGTCAAGGGATAACAGTGGGGATGATGAGGTGCGGGTAGAGCAGCCATTGGGCATAGTTGGGATGGACATTTAGAGGTGGACATTCCCAGGAAACAGGACAGTCCAGGCCCATAGAGAACGTGGGCATTTGATGAGTTCTACAAAATGCAACTCACCTCATCACCATGGCTTCACCCTGTCTACCTATTTGTTTTAGGACATGGAAGTCATCTGGCACTGAGCAAAGGGCACAGGGTCAAACTGGCTGTCTTTTTCTCAAAGACACTGGATGATCCCATTAAGTCCAGCCACTTTCTCTGCCTCTTCTTTCTGCCCTCCCCTCCTCCTCTCCTTCCTCACCCTCCTTCACCACCTCTTTCTAAATACCGTGCCTTCTTCTTCCTTCCCAAAGCCTGGACAAATCAGCGTTGAAAGCTTCAGTCTATCTAATTTTGTCATTCCTTCCGAATCATCAGAGGACAAACAGCATAGGAAGACCTCAGCTCTCAAGACCAAAGATATGAGCTTTGACATCCAAAATGTCATTGAAGATTGGGATTCACCTTGTTTCCATTATTCCTTTTTTGTTTTTCAGTTCTTGGGCACCAAGAAGTAGGGTGGGTACAAGAGGAAGAGAGGAAACAAAGACTGTGGGGTCAGAACCAAGACTGGCTTCACCGAGGACTAGGCTAGAAGGGTTTTACTTTGCAAAGCCTTGCTACCACCTCTGGGTTCATTTGGTCTACTTTTGGGAAAAGTTTCCATTTCCCTGGGGAGGAATAGGCTCGGGATCACTGGCCATCTGGCAACTCTACAGAAACATCCTAGCACTCCTGGAACCAGACACACAGGAGGCCAGAAAACCTTCCCATCGGAGTTTGTGGTTAAGCTTCACTGTCAACTTGACTGTTGAGAGCGCTACAAGAGACCACTGAGACATTCCTCCAAGTGTTTTCAGAGGAGGATAACTGATTGGGAAGACTCACCCTGAACAGAGACAGCATAGCCTATGGCTTGGTGTCCCTGCTGGAATTAAAAGGTGAAGGGGGAGAAGCAGCTGGGTTTCTGTGTTCCTTTTTTCTGAGCCTAGTCTATAATGAAGAACCTCCAGCCATAATGTCCTGTCCCTACGCTGGGCTGTATAACGAACCCTCTGAACTCAGAAGTCCAAACTCCTCCTCCTCAAAGCTGTTTGTATACAATGCTTTGATCTGATGAAGAACTAATACAGATATATTGGGTGATGTCACCACAGTGATTATCCTACCAGCAGCATCCTGAGGACCCTTCCTTATCACCTGAGGATGACAAGAAGGTCTCCCTGGGATCTCAGGGGCACGGGGTGGTGCTCACGCCAGGCTAAAGCCCTTTGAAGCAGGAAGAGAATCTGGTACCAAGCAGGAGGATGCATCATGGAAGAACAGAAGAGTAGCAGGATGAAGGAATGGAAGAAGACTCTAGTCAGCTCCTGCCTCCCATTAGAGCTGTGGTTACCACAGTCTCCCACTAGAAAAGCAGTGCCTTCTGCTAGCTTGAGGCCTTATAGTTTTGAAGCAGCATCCCCTCCCTGAGCTGGGGGCTGCCATTACAAAGACCCAGAGTATTTGCACAAAAGGGATCTTTTACAACAGGTTTAATGAGAGGTTCTGTTCCAGCTACATGGAGAAGAGGTTGATCTTGACAATGGCTTCTAAATGGTATAAGCATGGAAACCCTCAGCAAATAAAAAATGCATTTCAAGCTTTATACCTGTTTATTTCACACTTTCTTTAATACACCAATTATTCATGTAACACCTAACTGAGAAATGTGTTATATCCAGCGATCACTTACAAGAATCCGCTAAACAGTAACACGGCGGATATGTCCATCACCTGACCGTTTAGCATCCTTCTATAACCATGAACTTGCTGGTAAATGGGGGGTAAAGTTGATTTAATCTTTGAGTTTAGAAAAAAAAAGAAGAACCAGAAGATATGTGTGATTATAAGACATTTGCTTTCTATTTCCACAGCCAGTTAGGATTCACAAACATGAAAATCCATTACGAAAGGGAGTGTAAAGTGTGACCGCATCTTGTTCAGTCAATTAGTGAACCGAGCTTGAGCGGGGCGCTTATCTGAGAAGCAGCATCCTTCCTCTGACAAGGTAAAGAGGGTATTTAAAGAGGGGGCTGGGGTCCAAAGAAATCATTCATCTTAGTTTACTTTCTGTTGCCGTGATAAATGCAGCGATCAAATGCAACCTGAAGGAGGGAAGGGTTTATTCTGGCTCATGTAGGTCACACTCCATCACAGAGGGAAGTCAAAGCAGGATCTGACGCTGAAGCCATGGAGGGCACTGTTCACCAGATTGCTCCTTGCCTGGTTTGTTGGCTTGCTTATTTATTTTTTTCTTTCATGCATATGAGTGTTTCCCTGCATGCATGTATATGCAGCAGTTACATGCCTAGTGCCTGAAGAGACCAGATGAGGGCAGTCACATTCCCTGGAACTGGAGTTACAGAGCTATGTGACAATTAACATAGAAGTAGGGATCCAAATTTGGATCCCTGCTATTCAGCCAGTTCCCTTAATGGAAAGCCGTCGTCCCAACTCCTCAACTGGCTTTCTTATACAACCCAGACTTGCCCATCTAGGGATGGTGCCACCCATAAGGCACAGGACCATACCATATGAGTGATCTGATCCACTAAAGCCACAACCTCTCCCGGACTTGGCTGTAGACCAATCTGATCTAGGCGATTCCTCAGGTACCTTCTTCCCAGGTGACTTTGAGGCTTGCAAGTTGACGATGAATAGTAACCATCTCAAAGGCCTTGACCCAACCACACAAACTTGATATTAAGATGCCTCCCTGCCTGCCCTATTTCTATACCACATCCTAAAAGTGGGTTCAGCAAAGAAAGTATTTAAATATACATGAAGATAAGTGGAAAATTTCTTCCGGTGCCCCTTGATTTGAACCAGACTCTCTGTGTTATACTGTTAGAAATCCTTGGTGCCACCCCGGTACTTTTATGCACCACCAATGGATAATTTATCCCAAAAGGGATGCTATTTTTGCTTTGCAAGAATTTGATGCATAGTGACTTCTGCATGGCAATTACCGTGCACATCTGTATTCTGATTATGATATTTAGTGCAAGGGTCATGAATAATAATATTTCTAAATATGCTTATTGCCATCTATAAATAAAGGTTATCACACCGGAGAAGGTTTTGTTTCAGAGTGGCAGAACAAGGCAGGTTAGTTGCAAGACAATAGAGCTTTAATTTTAATATGAAAATAAATACTTAAATTTATAAATATTCAAATGATTGCCAAGGTGCTGGGGCGATGCATCCATAGCTGCTCACGGAGCAAACCCTGAGCTCTGAAAAGTTTTCCAAGAAAGTTTTCCAAGGCCACCTTATTACCTTGACAAAGATCCTCTCAAGGGTAGAGCCCCTTCTCCAAGGGAGGCGTTTCTTGTGTGTTTTAATAAAATGACTGTTTATGATTGAAAGCACACTACAGACCATCTTCTCTTCTCAAATGCCTGTCCAAGATGTCTGTGACTCAGACACAGGAGTCAATGAGGAGCAGCAGTAGAACATGTGTGGTGGAGAGACAAGACAAGGGAAAGAAATGCTAGCAGCATCCTTCATGAGGTCAGGCAGTGAGGCCTTTTCAGCAGTGAAAGCATCTGCCAGTGGGAAGGGCCATCTTCCTCAGTTGCTGTTACTTTGGATCTAATTTCTTTTTGGCCAAATGAGTGACTGTAATTTGCCTTTACCTTCATCCTACCTGCCCCTTGGAATTTGACTGTCAGAGGTCCATCCATCTGGGAAGCAGACCTTTTTTGTGCATGCCAGGAACCAGGCAACTCAGGACATACCAGAAACCTATGGTTTCTCCTGCTACTCCCCTGGAGAAAACTTTTACCAGATTTTATCAGTCACTTCCCAAAGACTAGCTTCCCCTCAAAAGCAGCTGGACATCAAAGAAATATTCTTGATAAACAGGTAATAGAATAGCTCCTTACAAACAACTGGAGTATGTGTGTATGGTACTGCAGGCCTAAAATGCAGGTCCTGGGGGTGTGGGGAGGCAGGATAGCTTCCTGGGATGCAAATCTAAGCCCTGTCTGGCTTCTGATGGGGTGTGGGGAGAAAGGAAGGGAAGGGAAGAGAAGGGAGGGGAGGGGAGTGGAAGAAGGAGAGGGGAGTGGAAGAGAAGGGAAAAAAAGGGGGAAAAGAAGAATTTAGAGGCACATGAATCTAAGGTTCATGCTCTGCAGTTTGTAGAACGGCCCAAGAAGAGTTTTCCAAAGGAACCTATTCGCATACAGACATGACAATGAGACCCATGCCTCCACTCCTCCTGAGGCTGAGCTGTTCAGGAAACAGAGGTACATCTCTATCCATCTATGCTGTGCTCTGTAGAGCACAGCACATGCTAATGATGAACTCCTGGGCAGATCCTGGGTTAAAATCCTCCATGCGATTCTGTTTTTCAAGATGATTCTAAAAGCAAAGAAGAAGCCCCTGGGCCTCCCCAAGTCACATGTCAACGCCAAGGCTCTGAAGGACAATGGAATCAAGAAAGGACTTGTCCCCACACTTTCCTTTGCCCCAGACCCCAAGCCCCCAGTACCCTAAAAAGAGGGCCCTCAAGAGGAACAGCATTTGCCACAAGGCCACCACCGAACACCTCCAACCACACAGCAGTCAGAATGAGGAAAGGAGAGCATTCTGCTATCTATAGATGGCACTGGGGCCCAGAGACACCAGATAAAGCAGTCTATGGCACTACATGGTTCACATCAATGCTGCCCGGGTCTGATGGACAGAACAGGTGACTCTCCCAAGTCTCTTAAGCTGAACCTCAGTGCGGTGTCTCCCATCCCTGACTTGTCTCTGGACCCAGTTCTCAGGTCTCAGAGATTTTTCACATACCCTCAGACACTCCCACATTCCCCCACTGGATCTGCCCTTAGATAAAACTTCTGAGAAGACTATCTCTACATGTTCTGTGAAGCGTTCTCAATATGTGCTTTTCTGCTTTCTTCATGATGCCTCCATGACTCTAAAAGTCAATCCTCTTCCCTCCCTTCCTCCCTTCCTTCCTTCCTCCCTTCCTCAGGGCTGTACCCTTGTTGGGCAGGTGTCTCTCTACTTCTGAGCTATACTTGCAGTTCCTCCCTGATAGATTCGACACAAGTGCTGTCTCACAGAACTGTGTTCCCATCACTGCCCCCTTTTCTTTTGAGAAGCAAGCTCTTGCTAACACGCCAGTGGGTCTTAAAAGTACTCTGTAGCCCAGTCAGACCTGGAGTTTGTGATCTTCCTGCCTCGGCCCCGGGAAACTCAAGACTGAAGGCCTGAGCCAGGCCTGGCCTAAGCCATATTCTCACCGTCACTGGCACAATTTTCTCCTCCTAGAAACATTTGCCCTTATTACTTTTTACTAAATTTATTCTGGAAGAAAGCTTTATATCAGAACCGTAAGTGGAAACGCAGTGCTACTTGACATAATTAGAAAACAGTCAGACCTACGAAACAGTGACACGGAAAAGCGGTATTAAATTCCAGCTGGAATCAAGCGCCTGAAAAGGCTCCAGGCCTAAGACCTTCTCCCTCTAGGTTAAAAATTGTGATTAACAAATGGTGGAGAGGTGTTAAGGCAGAGAGGCGCTGGGCTGGTGTTTTCTTTGGGGTTTTAATCAGTAAAGAAAAACAGAAGAAAATGGAAAGAGAGATGTGTTTCCCAGGATAGAGAGTGGTGCTTCTGATGACATTCAGTGAGTGACATGTGCCCCATGTGCCCTGCACTGGGAAACTGTTACCTCCTGTGACCCCAAACCTCTTAAACGCTCACTTCCTCCTTGGTCTGAACCCTCCTGTAGATCTTTAACTCAGATGGGTATCCCAAACGATGCAAATGCCACCTTGGTCCTGCTGATGATCACCGAGACGGGGACACCCGGCTTCTTCCATGCAGTCTTGATGACACTGAAGAGAGCCCAGCCTGGGGACTGCATCTGGCACACTGCGACATGGTGCGTGATGCTCTGGTGCAGGCACCAGCACTTCCAGCTTGTTCTGCTTAAGGGCTTGCTCTCTGCCTGAACGGGGCCCCCAACCGCTGTTACCACATGAGCTGGTGAAGATCGCAGGCTAAGCAATTTGACCTCCAACCCAGCAGGTGCAACTGTGATTCGAGGCGCAGCTGCTGCCGGAGGGAGCTCCCGGGAAGCCACGTGTTGCAATTGGATGAAGATTGAATGCACTTTGCAGCTGGGGCCTGGGAGAGTGAGTTGGGACTCCCACAGGAAGAAGCTGGGTACCACAAGGAAAAGAGCCACCCGTGGTGAATCCACACACGTGCCCACCGAGTGTGGTAAGTTACACGAACACACTATTAGCCCAGGGCGAGCTTTAACCTAACCTACCAATCCATCCTCAGGCCTGGCACTGCTGCAGGCTGCAAGGTTCACAGGAAATTAGCCAGTGAAGAATGCCGAGATGAAGCTGTTTTGCGCAATACTGCCCCTCAGACATGAGCTCAGAGATTCTTTTGGGGGGAGATACAGTCTAAAGAGCATCAATAGCTCATCTGGCAATCAAGCATCAAGCGTGCGAGTACCTGGATGTGGGAGGGGGCTTCATAGGACAGCGGAGTGGTCCTTGCCTATCATCTGGTGTCTACCATGCCTGCTAGGCCAGGGAACTGATGCCAGGCATCACCGGGAGATGAGCACCTCGGGAGCCTCACAGTGAGTTTAGAAGAAGCTGCAAGTCACAATGGGAGCTCTTTAAGAATGGGGATGGAGTGGGTGGGAGGGGGCACCCAAAGATCTTGATTGAGATGGGGAAAAATGCTTCCTATCACTTGTTAACTATTACTGTCATTTAAACCCTTCTGAGAATAGATCTAACACCGGGTTGCTTTGAAGGCTTGATATGTCTTGTAATCCATAGATTATTAAAGTTAATGTCTCTGCTGAGATCCTGCTATCAGGAGAAATTGCATGCATACTTAAAACTTGGGAGGGGGGAAAAACAAGAAGGAGAGCTTTTAAATTGGATTTCTGTTAAATCTCCATCCAGAAAAGTAGGGGTGGTAGAAATGAAAGTTTTGGGATCAGCAAGGGGTAAAAACCAAAACCCAAACATGCCCCTCCCCCCCCCCCCCCCCCGCCCCTGCCCTCCTGATCTTTTCTCGGACCTGGGTATGGAAGCAAGCACCTGCAGTCTCAGCATTTGGGAGACAAAGGCATGAGTTCAAGACTAGCCTGAACTATACACATACGAGAGCCTGCTTCACGAGCCAAGGCCTGGGAGTGGGGGCTGTCGGTAGGACATCTGCCTAGGAAACAAGGCTCTGGCCTCAATTACCAGCTTCATAAAACCTTTTCCCAAGGTAGGTCTGGACCAGCGCCTGTGATCTGCATGCAGCATGCCCTCCGCTGGCTGGAAGTCTTCCCTGGTTGTTGTGGGAGAAGATGAAGTGGGCAATAACCATGCTCAGATTTAGATCACGGTGAATCATTTTTTCCATACTTTAAATTAATTTTAATTGAATCTCATCCTCTTGACTTTCATTTACTTTTAAATGAGTTTCAGTTGTAAAGTTAGAATGCAGGTGACTCTGGGAGTTGACAAGTTTTAGTGTTTTGATCATAGATTATTATATAATGTTGACAAATGTCCCCTGGCCTATAATACTGCATATGAAATGCCATGAGACACGCACGGTCCTCTCGATCCACACAATATTTTACAGGGAGGCGAAAAGCAGACTGTGTTCAAATAGGATTGATTTCCAGGAGGCCTGGTCGTTTCTAGGGGGTTGCAAATAACTTACCAGTTTATGACTGTCCTCTAGAAGGTGGCAGACCAGGAGAGCTTGTCTAAAGATGATAGTCTTGGAAATGGTGCCAAGTGACAGAAAGAGAAAGAGTGGGAAACTGGGTGTTTCCCTGGCTTGATAATCAAAAGCGGTTTTGTTATTTTGTGATGCTGGGGTTTGAACCCAGGTCCTTCTGCCTGCTGGATCACTGTTATCACTGACTCACACAGCTGGCTCTAGCACTCTCAAAGGTGTGTGTGTGTGTGTATGTGTGTGGGGTCTTTTTGTTTGTTTGTTTTGTTTTGTTTTGTTTTGTTTTGTTTTGTTTTGTTTTTCTCCCAGCTGTGTCTGTGAACTTGGTTCTGAATTCCAGTCATTCCTTCCTGGAATGACAGGTTCATGATCTTGGAAGGACCTGCGTGACCATGACCATGCAATGCGACGGGAGGTAGAGGGTTCTCTGCATTCATCTCCTCCATCCCACCTGTGGCATCACAACTTCCCTTCTTATCTCTGTAGAAAATTAAAGCAGCCTCGTAACCTGCCAGAATCTCTTGCACCCAGGGACAGAACCAAGCCAAGTAGAGGATGGTCGAGTTGACTGAACAGTGCTGGGCCAGTGTATTGGAGTCTATTTCTTCCTCAGAATAATGTTATGCAGCAGTAATCTTAGAAGGATCTTAAGGATATGTTGCTATTAAGCAGTAGCACTGGGCTCCGAGCTACGTAAATCTAAGACCCACAGTGACACCAGCATGTTGAGGGGAAAGTGTCTCATCCTGTTGACTGCTTAAAGGGGCACAATGCCTAATTCTGGAGTAACTGGAGGCATTTCCCACACTCCGTATTGCAGCAAATTCTGAAGTTGGTGTTTGTGATGCCAAGCTGTGTTCTGTAGACAGAGAATGGTCATAGTTCAGTTTACCTGGATTCAACATAAAAGGCATCCTGGAGGATGTGAGGCTCGACATGGGTGTTGGATGATAGGGAGGAGAGGAGAGCAGGAAGGGGGCATAGAGTAGGCTGCATCTCACAGGAGATCGGCAGTGCCCTGGTGAAGATGGGAAGAGTGTTGCAGTTAGCAATGGGAGTGGACCACTTGGTTGACTTGGGGTGAGTGCTGGGTTGATTCTAGATGCACGGAAGGCCTGAGAACACCAAGTGTTCCCAGGAACATCCAGTCCTAGGCTGATAGTTCTTGTGATTGAGGAGACTTCTTCCAAATCCCCAATTTATATTCTTGGGCTCTACTGACTACCAGCATCCAAATCGGGGATCTTGGGTTGCCACCGTAGGCAAGCTTGACCAATAGGCAAGCTTGTCTAGCTCCGGTCATCCATCTCCTAGCTTCCACTGCTTTCCATCAAGGCCATCAGATTATGACTATAAATGGTTTAATCCTTTAAGGAAGAGAGACTTCATGATCCAGTCTCCTCTCAAGGACAGTATCCACCAGCTGGGGACCAAGTGTTTGGTGCATAAGCCTTTGTGGAAGGACACCTCCTATCCAAACTACAATAATGTGTAATTTTGAATGAAAAGACAGTCTTAGACAGCAAAGAATAAACACACACACACACACATACACACATACACACACACATACACACGTACACACACACACACATACACACGTATACACACATTTACACACATGCACACACATACACATGCATACACACACACACACACACTAAGATACAAATATCTGCAAGGTGTACACTGGAGGGTGAACCAGAAATAGTTTCATAAAAGAAGAAAAGAAAGCAGGGCACGGACTGGCCCATGACAAGCTGCAAGGTTTTTCCTTGAACTGCACTTTACATAAATGGATATCCACATGCAGAGATATTAACACACTTTTATTTAATCACAGTAAAATTAACACTATAGAAAAAAATCCCAGTGGCAGAGAGACAGCAGGAGACACATTTTCATCACACCCAGTCTGAACACACACCACTTTCACCGGCAGCTTTCTTACCACTGATCCCTTGTGTGGGAGGGGCTGCGTGAAAATGACACGGGAGCTAAATGGTGTTCTCGGGATGAATCCCTCATGGAGAAGCAGACAGGAGTCCCTGTACCTTTTGGGAGCCTCTTGCAAGGCATGTGTGACTGCATGCAGGAGTCCTGCCTGGGGGGACAGCTTGTTCAGAGCCCCGTTTCTCTGAGCTCCATGTGGGATAAGGCCTTTGGGATATAGGATGAGCTGCGACAGGACACGATGCGTGTGTACACACATCACACTCAGTCCCTGTTCCATCTCAGAGGGAGCCCTGGTGCAAAGCAGCCTGATGACTCCATCTCAAGACTTCCCACTTCTGCAGCCAGGCCCGGGACCATTTTTAGAGTCTTCAGGCTCCCCCAAGTGCCTTTCTCCCTCTACCATTGCCCATGGCAATGCCGATTGTTTTGAAGCCTTCCTCCATTGCAGCTCTCCTCTCCCTTTACAATTCTACTCTGTAAAATGAGTCTCCTTCAATAGGACTTGTGATGATCAATGTCATTGAGGCCCACAGAATCACCTAGTGCCACCTTGTCATGGCAGAAGACCCCTGAGAGAGGTCTTCCCTTAAAGACCTCATCTGAATTGTGTGCTGGCTTTTCCTTGGGTAAGTAGAGCTTCCCCAAGGTCAGTCAAAGCAGGGACTACTAAGAGAGCAGGTCATCACTGGTTTTAATTATAGGAACTGTAGCATGAATATAAATTGTCCTCAGTTTTTCCGTCTGAACAGAAACATATACATAGTTCTGAAAAGAAATACATACACACATACATACATACATACATACATACATACATAAGGCTATATATACTTATAACCCTAGATATAGCCCCCAGAAGCAGGGGCCCCCATTCTTTACGGGGGTTGATGCTCTGCTACTGTGTTCCATAGCCTGAATCCTCACTAATGAATTTTGTGATTTTCCAGGTGCCAACTGAAGCTTCCAGAATGGATGGGTCTCTGGTACCAGGGATATAATCAAAAGCCATCCCTGTAGAAAAGAGCCCTTTCTGAGTTTAAAAGCAAACCCTTCCATCGCACCAAGTAAGTTTCCATGACGCATTCCCAGGCAGGGAAGGAGAGTTGAGCTTATGATTTGGTTATTCTTTTTTCCCTTAAATACCTCATCTAAATTGTGTGCTGACTTTTCTAAGATCCACTCCCCTGGGTGTCAAGGTTTGAATCTGGAATGTCCCCCATGGGCTCGTGTTTTGAATGCTTGGTCCCCATCTGGTGTCCCTGTTTCAGGAGATTCTGGAAACTTTAGGAAATAAAGTCTAGTTGGAGAAAGTGGGTCACTGAGTATTTGTCCTTGAGGCTATGTTGTCATTGTCTACTCCCTGTCCTGATGTCCGCTATCTACCATGATGCAGAAAGCCTCTACCATATACCCCAATGCCATGAACTATATGTAATACCTTCCACTTCCAGATGCACTGAAACCCTCTAAGGTCATAAATGAAAACAAACCTTTCCTCTCCTCAACTGCCTCTGTCAGGCATTGGGCACAGTCACTGTAGACTTAAAAGTCACAAATACATTAAGGTCACATGGATTGTAGATCTAGAGAATTCTAAAGGGATCTGTTAATGTTCATGAACTCAGAAACTGCACTAAATTCTTCTAAGGAGTTGTTTATGCATGAAGGGAGAACACAGAGATTCTTGAGGGTCTGTCTGGGAAAATGCTGTGTCCACTGTGGCTGCAGTTGTTCCATTCTATTGTATACTTGTGCGACTTTCCCATCTGACCTGTAGAAGCCTGTGGCCCAGGGTTTTCTACATTGGTATCTGTGAGGTCACCAGTAGGGTGACTTCATATAATCAAGAACAAGGATTGTCCTGACTGCTGGGGATGCCTAGGGGACAAAGAAGTCCAAGACAGGAGAGAAAAAAAGATATAAAGCCTTGGAGGCCTGGGGATGATATGGGATTTTCTTTAGCCCCCATTATCTCTGAAATCCCTCCAAGTGTCATGGTAACCTCAACCCAGAGAGCTAATTCCTAGCCTGAGAACCAGCTGCTAAAAAGAGAGTGGATCCTTCGAGTTCCCAGGTTCTACACACACAGCTTTCTGTTGGAGGAATATATGACAGAGGCAGGTTACCTCTGAAATAAAGCAACCAATGTACAGAGATACCTAGTGGTGGAATGCTTGGTTGGGTTTTGTGGTGGTTTGAATTATAATGGTCTCCATAGCTTATATATTTGAATGCATGGACATCGAGTGGCACTACTTGAGAGGGGTTAGGAGGTATGACCTTGTTGGAGTGGGTATGGCCTTGTTGGAGTAGGTGTGGCCTTGTTGAAGTGGGTGTGGTCTTGTTGGAGTAGGTGTGGTCTTGTTGGAGTGGGTGTGGTCTTGTTGGAGGAAGTGTGTCCCTGGGGGTAGGCTTTGGGGTTTTAAAACACCAGGCCCAGTAACTCTCTTTTCCTTCTGTCTGCAGATCTGGATGTAGGGCTCTCAGCTCCTTCTCCAGCATCATGTCTGCCCGGATGCTGCCATGCTCCCTACTATGATAACAATGGACTAAACCTCTGAAACTGTAAGCCAGCTCCAATTTTTATAAGAGTTGCCATGGTTATGAGGTCTCTTCATAGCAGTAGAGCACATAGACAGGTATCTAGCTGATGCCGCTATTAGACATCTTAGCATTCACGCTCTGAAGACATCATGCTACCCTGATGCTGGTACCCTGAGAGACACCATTTTCCACCTATCTAGGATGAGACAGGAAATACTAAGGACCCACCACAGAGAGGCTAGGCATCTTAAGCATACCATCATAGTGCAAACCTAGGAGGCATGAAGGAGAGTCAGGATTCAGAATGGGGAAGAGTTACTGAGCTAGCAGCTCTGTGTGGACTTTCCTCTGAGGAACTGGAATGCATGGTCCATTCTGAAAGCACTTGGCAAGAATGGGTAAGAGAAAGAAGCCAGCAGGGAGATGAAGGGCAGGAGCTTTCTATTCAGCACAGATATCCCTAAAGCCCTAGCATGTACCTTTGGAATAGGGACAGACTGAAGTAGCCAGGAGGCTGCAAACTCTTTCATGACATCCCTTTAAAAAAAAATGCTTTCTGTAGGGAGAGACAAAGGCCTTTCCCTCAAGGGGAGGATGTATCCAAGAGGGCAGAAAACAGACAGCTTCAGGAAGGACTTCAGAACACATCAGGAGAACATAGTGGGATCTCATCATAGTGCCCTGAGACTGAAGGAACTAAAATAACTCTTGTCCTGGGCCATTTTATTCTGCTTCCCAACCCCTAACCTCCACCCCCATTCTCATACCCCATTCTCTCTCCACCACTCTCTTTGTGCATATGTGTGCATGTGTGTGTGCGTGTGTGTATGCGCACACATATGTGTATAGTATACAGGTGCTCAGGTTTTCATGCCCATTCATACAGGCAGAAGCCCAAAGAGTACATCTGTTATACCACTCTATCACTTTCCACCTTCTTACTTTGAGACAAGGTCTCTTATTGAACTTGGAACTAAGCTTCTGGCTAACAAACCTGAGGAAATCCTCCTGTCTCTGCCCCCTACAATGTTATGATTACATAAAATGGCTGGCTTTTTATTCTTCTGTGGGTGCTGCTGATTTGAACTTGGGTCTTCATGCTTGCACAGCAAGTACTCTTGGCTACAGAACCAAGAGCCATCTCCTTCCTTGGCCTTGGTTACAACTTTAGGGACACAGGGAGCTAGACCTTGATTATACAGGTGACTCTCTCCATTGCATGTCCTTTAGTAGTGTCTTCTCTTACTGGACACAGGAATGGCTGTGTGACTTTGGCCAGTGGGGCAGTCATTAGCCATACATACAAAATGGGGCTTGGACATTCCTATTCAATCTCTCGGAGGAGGCTCTGCAATGGGAACCAGTGTATAATAACCTAGAGGGTGTGAGGCCTCATGGTACAGGACTTTTTATCCCCAGCCAAAGCCACTCTAGGCCAGCCAGTTCCCAGAGACCTCTGAGCTGTGGACAGAGGTGTAGATAATTCCAACTAAAGACAGCTGAGCTCGGCTTGAGTCAGCAGAATCACCATCTGACACAAAGGTTTTGGAGGAAGGGGGATACATTGCTGCTACTTTTAACTACTTATTTTTGTGGATATTTGTTACACAGCAGTAGCTAACTACTACAGCTCTATCATGACCATATCATTTTAGTTGCTAGTTACTGAATGAGGAGCTAGGCATTGTTTTAGCTCTCTAGATGAGCTTAGGCTAAGAAGGTGACTTAGCTGATGATTTTTCTGAATTAGTTACAACTAATATTATCACTTCTACCCCAGGCAGAACTCACATCTAAAGGCAGACAAATATAGCCCAGATATGGTACTAAACCCTTAATATCCATAATTGTATACAGCCATGCCAGGTCCATACTTCAGACATCCCCTAGCTTATGATGGTTCAATTTAGTATTTCTGAAATCTACAGTCATGCATAAGCAATATTCCCTCTGTAGCAGCTGTACTTCACACTGTGAATTTTGATCTTTTTTTGAGTGTGGCTAGCGCTCTGTTTGTGACACTGTCTTGAGATAAAAGACCTTAGTTCCCAATCAACTATGCAGTCACGAAGGGGAATCAGCCAATCCCTGCAGTGCGTTCTGTTGCCATGATACTCAGTATACCACCCTAACTGTTCAGGCCTCTATGGTAACACAGGCTTTGCATACAAAGACCATCCCCAGCTGTGGGCTAAATGTCAGTACTGTGGGCATGCTTCGTGGTATGGATGCGGTTGATCTTTCCTGGCGATCTCACTGGGTATGGGATGAGCTAAATGATTGGGGTACACCTCTGGGCGTGCCTGTGAAAATGTGTCCAGGGAGGATTATCTGAGGGGGGGGGGAAACTCATCCTAAATGTGGGCAGTGCCACCCCATGCAGCAGAAGCACAGACATAGAAGAAGGATGGAGTCAGCCACGATGAACCATGTCCTTCCCTCCCAGATGGAGTGAGCCTCTGAAACCATGGGACCAAACAGATCTTCTTTTCCCTGTAAGTTATGTCAGGGTTTGTTATGGTGGTGAGGAAGATGGCTGACATGGTAGGCTACACTTATGAAAGGTATTTCAATGCCATTCTTCTTTCTTTTTCTCTGGTAACACAAATTGAACCCAGGGGTTCATGCCAAGCAAGCATTCTACCACTGAGCCATGCCCGTAGACCCTCACTTGGGGATTCTAGACAGGGGCTCTACCACTGAGCCACACCCCCAGTCTCTCACGGGGGGGGGGGGGGGATTCTAGGCAGGGGTTCTACCACTGAGTCATGCCCCCAGCCCCTCACTAGGGGATTCTAGATAGAGGCTCCTCCACTGAGCCACGCCCCCAGCCCCTCACTGGGGGATTCTAGGCAGGGGCTCTACCACCAAGCCAAGCCCCGAGCCCCTCACTGGGGGATTCTAGACAGACATTCCACTACCCAGCCACACTCCTATCCCCTAAAATGGATTATTGGCAGGCAATCTACTACGGAGCTTTGCAACCAGCTTTTTTCTTGTATTTCTAAACAGGGTGTCATTAAGTTATCTAGACAGTTCTTAGGCTTGCTGTCCTCCTGCCTCAGCCTCCCAAGTAGCAGGTATATTACAAGACTGTATCACCACATCCCACTGTTTATGTCATTTTCAATATACTATGGGGTCACTGGGATGTAACTCTAGCAAAACTCAGAGAGCACCTGCACCACTGTCCCTCTGAGGGCCCTGGAGCCCAGCAGAGTTAAGTAACCTATGCCAGGCAGCACCGATACAAAGGGCACAGCTGGGCTGCCATGTCAGTTCCTGTTAGTTCTAAATAATGATGAAGCTTGGCACAGATACGCCGTCCAGACCAGGGCAGCCCTCTTCTGACTCAGTGCCGAAGTCTTATGAATAATGCACTTGTCTGGCAGGTGGGACTCCCATTTGTCCCCTTGAGAAAGTATTTAAGTATTTTTAGATCAAACACATTTTCAAATGTGGCCAGGGTGCATTTTGAAGCCTTGGACATTCTTAATCTTCTGTAGCTTTTATTTTTGACATTTTCTTCCCCCTCTGTTGCTTGTTAGAAAGGTGTTTAAAATCCACTATTATTAATACAATAAAGCTTATCCCCTGGTGTGAATGGTATCAGGCCACAAGTTATTGATTTCTGGCCTCAGAAGTGGGCAATTTACAGACCTGGATATTCTTTCTGTTTTGAGTTGAGTTGAGTTGAGTTGAGTTGAGTTGAGTTGAGTTTAGTTTAGTTTAGTTTAGTTTAGTTTAGTTTAGTTTAGTTTAGTTTAGTTTAGTTGTGTTGTGTGTATATGCGGCACATGCATGCAGTGTCCAGAGAGGTCAGAAGAGGGTGCTAGAGGCAGTGGAACTTGAGTTACAGATGTTTGTGAGCAGCCCAGTGTGGGTGCTGGGAACCGAACCTGGGTCCTCTGCAAGAGCAGCCAGTGCTAAGCCATATCCCTAGCCTTTAGTTCTCATAGACCTTCTCCCTGTGAGTTAGGTTGTAGATGTGTACCACCAAGCTAGCTGTTAAAAAGCTCAAGGAATATGCTGAGCAGGGAGTCCTGAGGATCTTTCCCTGGTCCCCTGGGTGTGACCTGTCTCTACTAGACCACAGAGACAGGTCTTAGTTAAAATGTTCTCTCTACTTCCGGAAGCCATGCAGCATTTATCTGGCCAGCCTGCCCTCTCTGCTCCCCCACTCCCCCAGAGTCTTACAGTGACTTTTGGAAATATCAGGCCTCTAACTCAGAAGAATATATATGAATTTGCTGGGCTGGTTTTCCTCATCCCTACCCACCCACCAAAAAGCCTTCTTTGGATTCCACCTCTGAACTTCAAAACAGCAGTTTTATTTAGAAAACTGACTTCTTCAGAAGTAAATAGGATCCAGGGTGTGTGTGTGTGTGCTTTGGGGGAGGGTAAAGGGATCCGGGAGGCAGAGATTGGTTTTCTCAGCACAAAAGCCTCACTGTGGCCGGTAGTGGAGGCTCTCCCAGCCCTGCACCTTTCAAAACTCATATGTAACCATATCTGTTTTAAAAGAGTGATTCATTTTCCTCCCATAGCCTGCGAAACTCTCTTCATCCCCACCACAGGAAACTTGAGTCTGATTTTAATGAGCTTCAATTGGAATGTGGCCTTTGAAAAGGAGTGCATTTGAAAAGATGGAACATTAAATTTTGTAATGATGTAAAACATCTTCAATTTTTGACAGGACAATGGTGCTTATTGTACTTTATGAGTCCACTGGCGATTCAAAGGTCACTTTGTATATGACTCCACAGACAGGGGCAGCCCTGAATGAAAATTAGGTTACATGTGATCAGCCTTATTATTAATCAGACCAAAATGGATTTTTAACATTTTTCTAATGAGCAACAGAGAAAGAAGAAAATATCACGGATAGGACTACAGAAGAAGATGGAGAATGGCCGAGGCTTCAAGATGCATGGCGCGGCCATGTCTGAAAACGAACATCAGATTGGAGATGTTTAAATACTATCTCAAGGAATAAAGCGCAGCTGCATATTTTGCTGTCGTAAATACGTAAGAAACTGCCGAAATAACCGCTTCTAATTTACTATCTCTGTCCTTTGTTTATAACTAACTAATGATCTGATTTCTCTGTGCAGTATATTACCTCGGCCCCTAAGAATTCCAGGCTGGGTGAAGCCCCTGTCACCATTTCCATGATAAATCCTGTTTTCTAAGGGCTTATAACTCAGCTGTAAATATGTAACTCAGGCTAAGGCTTGGCACACAAGGACTCAGCCAGGACGCAAATTTTCACAACAACCACAGATGCACCCCCATGTAACTCTCTTAAAGCTTTTGTGTGTGTGTGTGTGTGTGTGTGTGTGTGTGTGTGTGTGTGTGTGTGTGATATGTCCACATAGCAAGAGATGGGCTGTTGGAATGGAGGAGAGGGTAAAAGCAGTTAATACATGCCGGAAGAGTTGGAGATTTTTGGTTTTATTTCTTAGTTGAATTGAAGAACTGTTTTTTGTAAGGTTCTCTTTAGGGAACTGGGTCTGGGTATCTGTGAAATATAAAGGCTCCTGATTCTAAAGAAAGTCAGACAGTGGAGGTATCCTGAAAGTATGTACAATTGAGGAGACTGAGGAAAGATATACAAAGAGCATTTCCCTCCCGAAAGGCCTCTCACCTGAATGCATATTGGGAAGGGTACCAGAGTTAGCCGGGGAAGTGCCTGGGTCAGGAGCAACTAGTTCTCACATGGATGGGGTAGCTCTGTGTGAGCTCCTGGATCCCTAGACCTTGCTAGGCAGCCATCTTCCTGCCTGTATGCAGCAAGCCACAGAGGAAGAAGCGTAGCTTCAGGAACATGCTGTGGACATCAGTTCCTCGCTGCTATGAGCCGAATCTAGTTATATAGCTCAAACCATCAGAAATACAAGCAAACAATAGACTCCACAGCATACTATACCACAACTGACATAAGCTGACAGCTGTGTACTTTCAAGCAAGTGAGAGAGAGGACCCAGGGAGGCAAAGACAGAGAGTGGCAGAAACAATGAAACGGAACCAGAGTCCCAGGATGCTCTGGCGAGTAGGACCGCAGTAGAAACGAGCAGTGTGACAGAAACAGAGGAAGAGAAGGAGACAGTTGGGGCTGATGGACATGCTCAAAGGCCAACGCTCTATCTGCTGGCCACTTGCTCTGTCATTACTGCCACTGCCCTGATGATGGCCACAGCCCCTGCCTGGCTTCAGATCTTCCTGCCCTCACCCTCAGCAGCTGGCCTGGGGTCAACTCAATATAGTGCTCTTATGTTAAACAGGCCTCTCAGGGTCCAGTTTACTTGGGGTAAAAAGCAGGTTGGGACTGCTACATAGTTTGTAAGAACAGTGTGAGAGGAAAACACAGGGCCCCTGGCTTGAGTATTATTAAGATTTCTATACTGCTATTATTCTGTTAAAGGAACATTACAACAAAATTACTCCTGAGGAGATTCTGCTGTACCCTTGAATCTGTGTCTCGGCCCTCATCAGAGAGGCTCCTTCTTCCAGTTGATAAGAACGCAGAGACCCACAACTCCACAACGTGCAGATAGTGAAAGACTTTGGAAACACTCAGTCCTAAATGGGATGTCTCCATCAAGCCACCCCCTCAGGGCTCAGGGAGCTGTGTGGAAGAGGAAAGAACGTTAGAGGCGGTGGCTCTGGTCACAGCAGGACTGCTGCACAGAGACTGAGGCAGCATGCAGAAGACCTGCACAGGTCCCAGCCAGATGGGGCGCTAGCACCAATGGGGCTGTAGACACAATGTCCTTTCCCTAATCAAGAAGCTATTCAAGAGAAACGATCACTGGGTGTGTAAACCACACTTGAAGGCAACATCCCCAGCAGTAGATGGCCAACACAAAACAAATTCAGGGGTATTTTTGGATTATGTTTGTCTCATATTGCTTTGTCTGAGCATTTTTTTCCTTACTAGTCTTTAGCTTTTATATTATAGTTTCCAATTGTGTGTCTTTATGAGGAGTTGTCTCTCTGTGTGTGTATGTATGTGTGTGTATGTGTGTGTGTATGTGTGAGTATGTGTGTGTGTATGTGTGTGTGTATGTGTGTGTGTGTGTGTATGTTTGCCTCTTGTGCTTCTTTGTTCTCCCCATTTTTTTGTTGTTGTGGGGTTTTTTTATTTTTGCTTGAGTTTTAAAGAACACAAAAATGTGTGGGGTTGGAAAGGTGAGGAGGTAGAGAATATCTGTGAGGAATTTGGAGAAACCATTATCAGAGTATATTATATGAAAAAAAAAATTATTTTCAATGGGGACAAAAAAGGTGACAGGGAGAGTCCCAGAGGGCAGAGCTCTGAAGAGCACAGGGATTGCCCTAGCATATCTTACATGCAGAACACTCATAGATGAAAGTGTTTGTGGCTTGGTTGGTGTTTACCTTTTGCATTCACTATCATGCAGAGGCCCTTCCTGCTCTTAAGACACTAGCCTGTGGGGTGAAGGTTCTGTGTAGACTCCAGCGTAACTTGCCCATGTTCAATGAATTGTGTAGGCAGTGTCTTCAGCAATGGGGCCATGCCATCAGTTTGTGGAGGGCAACTTACAGTCCTGGCAACAGCCTGGGTTGCTTGGGGATTCCCAGGGCCTTTGGCCAACAATTCAATTAGATGTAATTCATTCCTGGTGCTAGAAGGTTCATTTGGTGATAAGAGATGTCCAACTTGGTGCTATGTGTCCCCCATTAATTGGTTATTTTATTTAGGTTCCCTTCCTATATGTATATATTTTAGGGAGCTTTTTACTGTATTTGGTTTCCCTTCATTTTAGCTGCCCCTCCTTGTATTCCCTCCCTTGTTCCCCTCCGCCCTCCCACTCTACTCTTGATGCTCACAATCCAGTGCCACCACCCATTCCTAACTATCTGTATTTCCTTTTCCTAATGAGATCTATCTGCCACTGCCCTAGTCCCACCTAATCTCTGTGGTTCTACAGATTGTAGCTTGGTTATCATTGACTTAGCAGTTAATATCCTCATACAAGTGAATGCATAACCATTTGTCTGTGTTACCCCATTCAGGATGATTTGTTTTTTGTTCTGATTCCATGCATTTACCCACGAATTTTGTAATTTCCTTTTTAACAGCTGAGTAATGCTCCATTGTGTAAACTATCACCACACTTTTGTTATCCATTTATCTGTTGAGGGACATCTAGGTTGTTTCCAATTTCTGGCTGTAATGAAGAAAGTAGCACTGAACTTGGTTGAACAAGTACCTCTGTAGTAGGATTAAGCATCCTTTAAGTAGCTGCTCAAGATTGGAATAGAAGACCTTGAGGTAGAGCAGTTCCCAGCTTCTCCAGGAACCATTACACTGCTTTCCATAGCAGCTGCACAAGTTTGCACTCCCACCAGCAATAGAGGAGTGCTCCCCTTGCTCCACATCCTCACTAGCATAGGCTGTCATCAGAATCTTAGCCATTCTGATGGGTGTAAAATGAAATCTCAAAGTAGTTTTGATTTCCATTTCCATGATGGCTAAGGGATGTTGAACATTTGAAGTATTCCTCTGTAGGGAATTCTGTTTCAATTTCTATCCCATTTGTAATTAGGTTGTTTTCTTGATATCTATGTTTTTTTTTTGTTTTTTTTTTTTTTTTTAGTTCTTTATATAGTTTGGATATTAGCCCTCTATTGGATTGTGTGATAGTTGGGGGAAAAAATTCCCATTCTATAGGCTACAGCTTTATTTGAATAATAGTGTCCTTTCATGTGCAAAAGTGTGAGACATGAAGTCCCATTCGCTAATTGTTGATCTCAGTGCCTGATTTAACAGTATCCTGTTCAGTAAGGCTAGTTCTGTGCCAAATGAATTCAAGGCTATTCTCTGCTTTCTCTTCTATGAGGTTCAAGTTATCTGGTTTTATGTTGAGGTCTTTAGTACGTTTGGAGTTGAGTTTTGTGCAGGGTAATAAGTATGGATCCATTTGGATTCTTCTACATGTAGCAATCCAGTTTGACCAGCACCATTTGTTGAAGGTAGTGACTATTTTTCCGGTGTCTATTTCTGTCTTCTTTATCAAAAATCATCTGTCATAGGTATGTGGATTTGTGTCTTGATCTTCAATTCCATTGATCCACATCTGTTTTGGTGTCAATGGCATGCTGTTTTTTATTATTGTAGCCCTGCAGTACAATTCGAGGCTAAGGGTGGTAGTAATACCTCCAGCAGTTCTTTTATTATTCAGAATTTTAAAAAATCAACCTTGGGAATTGTTGTGTGCGTGTGTTTCCATGTGAAGCTGAAAACTGGCCTTTAAAGATCTGTGAAGAATCATATTGGAATTTTGATGGGGATTGCAAAGTCTGTGGGAGTAACCAACCAATATCTGATCTGACATAGGTCCCTCTCCATGAGATGGAACCCATATCCAACATGGTTTGGGTAACCAAGAAACCTGAAACGAGACAGCCCAGAGACCTAAGGTAAAATCAAATACTACTGCTCAGCTAAAGGAACATAGCAATAAAATGACTCCAAATGACATTGTGCTATACTTACAGATCAGTGCCCGTAAGTGCCTTAAGATCAGTGTGTTACAGATCAGAGAAGCTGATGGGGACAGAGACCCACAGACAGATAGGTGGAAAGTGAGAGGCTTTGGAACACTGAGCCCTAAATAAGATGTCTCCATCAAATCCCTCCTATCACAGCTTAGGGAACCCCGAGGAAGAGGATGGAGAGAGATGGTAAGAGCCAGAGGCCTGGCAAACACTAAGGAAACAAGGCCCTCTAAATACACATGGCCAATGCTTATACAAACTCACAGAGGCTGAGGCAGCGTGCATGGGGCCTGCACAGGTCTGCAGCACATGGGGTCCTAGAGCTGAAGGGAGAACGGAACACATGCGCTAATCCCAACCTAAAAACTGTCTCCAGTCGATAACCACACACAAATAAAAACTCTGTATTCCCCAAGGGAGTCTCACTGGGGAGACAAATTACTCTTAAGGGCAGGCCGTGTGCAGAGCAGTAGATGGACGGAAGAAAATTAACTCAATGGGCTTTTTAAAACAAACAAAAAAAAACCTTATGTTTTTATTTTATATATATGTGTGTGTGTGTGAGTGTATGAATGATCTATATCTATAATATCTATATCTATACTTATATACCTCTATCTATTCCTCTATCTCTATCTCTATCTATCTATATATATTCTCTCCTTTTTTAACCCGACAAGTCCATTGCATATGTTTTGGCTTCCAGTTTAGTATATTAGTGAGAATGAGTGGGTCTCTACATCTGTATCTTTCTTGTGCCTTTTCTTGGGTTCTTTTCCTTCCGTTTGTGTTGTCCTACTCTGATGTGTTAGTTTTTGTTTTATTTTATTATATCACATTTTTATTTTATTATTATACCCAAGAAGCCTGTGTGCTTTATAGTGAGAAAAAAAGGGATGGATCTGGATGGTAGAAGAGGTAGGGATGAGCTGGAAGGATTAGAAGGAAGAGAAACCATGATCAGGATGTGACATATCATGTAAAAAAAAAAAAAACTACTTTCAATAAAAGGCGTGGGGGAAGAGCACAGGGATTCTGGGACTCTCACCCATGGAGCTAGCCAGGGTGCACCGAGTGGCTTACAGAGTCCTCCTCCACCTCCTTAGCTGGTCCGATCCCCTCTCCCCACCTTTTCTTTTCGGCATTTCTTCAACTGCAATAGGTCTTGCTCTCAGAACCCAGGTCCTTGCTAGAGCCCTGTGTGGAACTGCTCCCCAGACTCTCCTAATGCCCGCCCCTGATCTTCTGCAAATCTTTGCTTGGGTGTCACCCATGAGCCCTTACTCTGTCCACACCATGTAAATTGCCATCCCCTCACACCACTGCCTAAATGCTCTCCCAGCCTAGACTTCCTCTCTCTTCTTCCTCCTGCCTGCTGGAGTCGGGTGTGCAGCGCACACACAGCCTCCCAGAAGAGTACACGTTTATGGGGAAGTTCGGGTCTCTTTACTTACACCAGGCTCCATGCCTAGGAGTGGGTTTGGCACAATGGAGCACCTCAGGAAATCTCTGCAAAGTGGGAACCTATCACTCTTCCCTTGCTTTTCTCTTTCTTGTTGGGATAGATAGTGCCTCCTGAGCAGCCAGGACCATCTTGGGAATGTAGATAGAGCAGGCACAATGAGAGCGGATGAGCCACTCCGTCACCAAAGACATATCCTCTGGGAGGTGTGTTCAGCAGAGGGCTATGCTCTGAGGAACAGGCATGAGGGAAAATAGATCCATGGGGGATAGGGGTGTACCTGCTCCCTTTTGTGCCCCACTACCAAGGAAAGTGCCCAGCATAAGTGCAATATCCAGTAAGAACCTCTTGAGTGGCTGGCATCAGTGCAGGACAAAAGACCAAATGAATGAGCAGGCCCCGCCCCCCACCCCTAGGCCCCAACCCCTGCTGCAGAGCACCGCCCACCTCGGCAGTCCCTTGAATAGACCCCATAGGATGGGGGTGCGAACACATAAGTAGAGGCAAGCCAGAACAGACCTGTACCAGTGTAGACTGGTCTGTGTAGTGCCTAGTACAGATGACAACCCACAGCATTCCAGTTGTCAGTCTTCAGTGACGATACACACTGTTCTAACAACGCTGTGTGCTGGTTCAGGATTCAGGAGAGAGCCGCTGAGTGAAAGTATGTTTTAAATGTTATTTTACAATGTAAATATGCATATGTTTGTTTATTCATGTACACACATCTCACTGAGGTATACTTTGTATGAGTCAAATGGAAGAGATAAGATGCCTACTCTGTTCCGTTGCTACAGTATGTTGTCACCTCGCCTGCTGTCTTAGAGTTCTATTGCTCAGCTAAGATGGTTGACCAAAAGCAACCGGGAGAGGAGGGGGTTTGACTATCTCTATCACAGTCCATCATGGATGGGCATCAAGACAGGAAATTCAAGTCAGAAACAGGGAGACAGGCAACTGAAGCAGAGGTCACAAAGGAACATTGTTTCCTGGCTGGCTCTTCAAGCTCACGTTCAGTTACCTTTCATATATACCTCCCAGGTAGTCCTCACCCACAATGGGCTGGGCCCTCGCACAGAGATCATTAATCAAGAAAATACCCCTCAGATATGTCCAGAGGACAGTCTGATGGATGCGATTCCCTCTTCAGAGCAACTCTAGCTTGTGTTGAGTTGATAAAAGGAAGCAGTCCATCCACCATGTTGGACCATGGCAGGTAATGGTTGAACCTGGAGCTGGCCAAGGTTAGAACAGAGGTCGGAGCTTTACAGCAGTCAGCAGCAAGAGTTCTGTACCTTTCTCCATCAAAGCTCAGCTCAGCTTGACCTGCATTCGTAGTTTGAATCTGAAAGAACCCTCTGAGCACTTGGTCTCTAACTGATTCTTAGAACTCCTAGAAACTTTGTGTCATCAAGGTCACTAGGTACAAGGACTTTGGGGAATATATCCCTGGTCCCTCTATGTGCTCCTTGAATAGCTATATAGTGACGGTCTATGTCAGCACGTGGTGCCAAGTGGCCATGGACTAAAACCCTCTGAAACCACGAGCCAAAATAAAGCCTTCTTCCTTTACAGTGTCTCCGTTAGGTATTTGGTCACAAGAACTGGATGCACCAAGCGGCTTGCTCATGTTTCTCAGGAGACTTTGTTGGGCAGAGCCATTAAGGGTGCTGAGGAGATGCAGCTTGTTAGGCATTCATTCCTAAAGAGAAAACAAATTTGACTCTGCACGGGCAGCTTTGGTCTATAGACATGAGTAGGTCCTGCCTTGGGGCCATGCCTGTGCCTCTCCCAATGCCATGGTTCCAAGATCATGACTGATCCTTGCTGTTTCCTTTTTCTGCCTTCGGGATGGATTTAGTATTGGAATTCAGTCGATGCTGCCTTTCCTGAATCTAGTAATCCCACCCTGAGTCTCAGATTAGCCAGGGCTCCTCCAGGGTGCCCAGCCTGAGAAGCAGGAGACTGGGCATCTAGCCCTGTCTTTTTCAACAAAGTGTTCCCTCTAGGGACTTTCCTTTCTTCATTTGCACATGTGGTTCACATAGCCCCAGTCCTGGTCCTGATGACTGCTCAAAGTATTGAATCTCATGCTTTGAGATGGCCTCAGGAAGTGCTGATCTCATATGTAGTGGCCTGGGGTGTCCTGTTCATTTCCTAGGTCAGGGTTTTTTTTTGTTTGTTTGTTTGCTTGTTTTTTCTTTTTTACCTTTGTGGTCTCTTCTCCTGGAGACGCACACCTAAATATTAGCATAGCTGGATCCTGTTATCTCAGGCCTCTCTTCAGCGTCCGCCCCCACCTCCTACCATCTACAAACCCCCCTCCAAGATATCTTCCCTGACCTTTGAGGTTCACAAGCTGATGTCCTTGGGTCACTCTCTAGCCATTCTAATATCACAGACTTGTGAAGCTGAACTTGGAACTGATTTATGATCAGAGGATGCCAGCCCCACAAAGGTCATGACCATGGCTGCTTGGTTGGTGACCTCTTTCAACACTCTAGAATGATTTGATATGTGAAGAAAAAAGAAGTAGAAAAAACCCAGGCAGGTGACTGCACTCATTCTCTGCCCTGCATAGACTCTTCTGTTTCTGGAGAGAATGCATGGTTATCACAATGCTGATGGAGTGAAGGATGAGGCCAGGAAGCAGAGGCCTTTGAGCCAGCTATCTTGTCAGAATGGCCCTGTACTCACCTCAAATCTGCCCCTTCAGACTTCTTCCTCCTACAAGCCCCTGCCTCCTTTGCTCCATTTCCACAGCCTGATTTCAGCATGGAAGGCTTGGAACTTTGGTGTGATTGACAGCCACAGAGTCATGGTTCCTGGGGTACATAAGGGGTCAGCCTGCTTTCTCAGGCTGCGAACAGAGAAGACTTGCCCCAGAAAGCAGGAAGAAAATTGCCTTTTATGGATAAGAAGGAGGAGAAGGAAGAGGAGGAGGAGGAGGAAGAGGAGGAGAAGGAGGAAGAGGAGGAAGAGGAGGAGGAAGAGAAGGAAGAAGGGGGAGAAAGGAGGGAGAGGAGGACAGACTTGGCTCGTGGTCAACAAATTCTCTCCTGTTCTGCACATCAAAAACATTCCTCCTTGCCTCTTTTATCATTTCATCATGGGGGACCAGATGAGTCTTCAGTGAGTATAAGTATAAAGCAGACATACCGTGAAAGTCCCCTATATCTGAGGGATGGACACAGAGTCAGGGTAGCTGAAGGGTGTGGAGATGAGGGAAAATGCATTCAAGCTGGAGGAAAGAAGAGGGGCGGGGCGGAGTCAGCACCAATGAGATGCCCTGGAACCAGAGGGCACCCCATCCCTATGGGTCTTGGCTGCTGATGGTGCAATACACCGCATTTGCAGAGCTTTCTGGGATTGGCTGGCCTGCTTCTGATCCCTCAGAGGGCAGTAATCACATCCACTTCTAGCTAGTGGGTCCAGGGCACACTTTTCTTTAGGCTCTACCCCATGATGACAGCCTCAAAGCCCCACCCTTGAAGGCAAGCCACTCTCTCCTATCTGACAGAATGACCAGACTGGATACTCAACTCATAGGGGGACCCGGGAGAGCCCGAGGGCCAGCCCCTGTGGCCACTCTCTCTCCCAGGATACCCTTTTGTAGAACACTATCTCCGGGACTTCTTCAGTTCTTCAAGAGTGAGAAGTGTGCAAAGATGTGAAAAAGCTAGAATGCAAAAATAAAATCGTTTTTTTTTTTTTTTAAAAAAAATAGGGGGTTGCAGGGAGTGGGGAACTGTAAAATGTGTGGCTATAAACAAGTCTGCCCGAGCTGCCGTGAGGGCAGTTGAGCGCCCGGTGGGCCTGGCGTGAGACCTCTTGTGCTTCTCCGAGGAGCAAAGGGGCAGCTGACCACTTGTCCGCAGGATGCGTTTTGATAACTTCCAGAAATGAGAGGGTGTTTTATGGGAAGGTAATTGGGCATAATTCCCTTCATGACTTAAGAGTCCACAGGCAGCCTCTGCAGCTGGCCCTTATTTGGAGCCATCAACTGCAAATGCTATTTTCATGGCCAATTTATTAAAGACTCCATGCTTTTTTTTTTTTTTTGAGGAGACATCCCAAACACAAAAAGGGCTATATTTATTGATATGTTTAAAATATAGGTTTTTAACTGGATTCCTTAGCCCTTAAAAACAAAGTAAAGAGATAGACAGATACAATTATATTCTGACTGGTTTCCACCAGCCTGCCCAATGGGAGCGTTTGTATATAGTTCTCAGTGCGCTGAAATCTGCTTAGAAAAGCAACAAGTCTTTTGTTCTGTTGACAACAGTTATTACAATTAATTCATTTTGTGATTGGTACTTGCGCTGAGTGACAAGGTGTTATTTTACCTCAGTAAAAGTTAAAGCGGTAATACCTATGTGCACAATGACATCTTAGGCTTGCTATCACTCAAGGAAGAAGAAAAGGCTGGCTCTAGGCTGCCAGCTCAGTTGCCACCCTCCCTACACCCTCTCCCTCCCCCCACACCCTCCCCACCCTCCCCCTACATCCTCCATGCTCCTTGGAGCTGGCAGGGATGAGCGGGTTCTTTTGCTCAAAGTTTCCACTTCCAGAACACACTTGGTCCTCCTGTATGTAACCTTTGAATTATGGTCTAGGATCCGAAGGAGACATGACTTGGAGAGGAATGAATGTCTGAGTGGTCAATAGCAAGACCTAGCATGAGCTGGGTAGCAATCCCCGTTTTCCTAGCTGGCTACTATTTATCCAAGTATATGCTTTGATGGCAGGTCTGGAACTCACCAGCTGTGAGCACAGGGATCTCCCAGCCACTGACCCGGACACACTTAGTGTGGCTAGCTTTTTTACTGGAGAGGTTGCCCAGTGAGAAGGGTGGAACAGCCTCCCTGGTCCTTATCCATCGGATGTCAGGTGTAGCACCCAGTGCTTCCAGATACTGCCCAAATTCCTTCCACCACTGTTGGGAGTTACTGCCACATATAGTATCCTGTTCAGAGGTGTCTGAAGAATCGCCCTCTCATCCTGATCGTGGCTGGAGTTATCCCAGAAGGCTGGCTATACTACCTAATCCAGAGGCAGGGCAGGGGGAAGGGCAAGTCACAGATCCCAAAGGCAGGGGACACCAGATGACAATGACCCTCGGATGGCATCTAGGTGGATAGCTAAAACTGATGGTCTAGAGGATGGCATCTAGGTGGATAGCTAAAACTGATGGTCTAGAAGACCTAGGGTACTCAGCAAAGATGGAATCATGGAGTCCATTTTACAGGCCATCTTCATTGATAATGGCCAAGAAAGGGTTTCTCATCAGGAGTCTTCTAATTTCATCAATGCCTTCAAGATTTATGATACAACAAATACCACAGCACAAAGATAATGCTAATCAAGTTTGGGCCTGAGAATACAGTCTTATAATCCCAGCGATTCAGTAGGCCGAGTCAAGAGAATCACAGGTCTGGGCTTGCTTGCTCCACGGAATGAATAGGATGAATTCAAGGCTGTCTGCGCAACCAAGTGAGATCTCGTCTCAAAGGAAAAATAAGAAATAAAAAATAAAAATGGGCTGAGATATGGATGAACACACCCTATATGTCCAAGAAAATGGTTTCAGTCTCCAGTCCTGGGCTTAGGTGTATGTATGGGGCGGGGGAGGGAGGACTTTTGGTCATCATTAAGAATTTCAGTAATTATACACTGTGGTCCCATCAATTCTGGTTACCTGAGTGTCTGGTGGCTGGTTTCTGGGGGTAGGAGTTCCTCCTGAATGTTGTGTATTCCTATTGACTGGCATTTACTTCTTTACATAGCTATCAACTAGTCTCACCCAGCCCTGGATTTAAACTGGCTTGAGGGCATCCGTGCTTTGTGTGGATAACCTCGGGTGGGACCTGGAAGTGTTTTCATGAATAATAAGAGTCGAGGCCTTGAGGCTATGCTCCCGTGACCTGTCTCCACACTGCCTGCTCTCAGAGCAGCCTTATCACACAGGCAGTGGCAAAGCCCTGAATCCTTCGCTGCTGAGACAGCACCTCGCTGTGTTAGGCCTGCAGGTCTGTGGTCTGTGCAGCACCCCCCCAAGCGTGGCTGAACCCTGCCAGGCTGCCCAAACCTGCTCATCCTCAGAACTGGACCTGTCTGAACAGCCACACTGGAAGGCCGCTGGCGAGGAGCCCCAGAAATTCTCCCGATTCCTTTTTATTAGCAGTATTTATCACCGACTCACAATCAATTGCATATTTTAAATGAAAACAAATGATGCTTTCTAGACTGTCCAATACTTAACATCTTTGCCTTCTAACAATTAAAAAGTTTGATGTAAACAAAACAAAACAAATCCACCCGTCTTTGCTCCTACCAACTGCACTGTAATACAATTCGATATTTAATAAATATAATCCTCTTCTTGAGGAATAACATCATAGAAGTGTGTATGGTTTCATGGTATCTGCAATCCCGAGGTGGAAAGCTAGATTTTTTCAAACCCCTACCCCCACAGGCCCTGAGCCTCTCTCTTCTTCCCCCATCAGAAGCTGTTTATTCCCAGTAAGCCTAAAAACAAGAGCTTATATATTTAATGATTTTAAAAGCAAAAAACGCTACCCACTGTCTGCACAATTGCCATTTTATCTCCCTAAACTTCTCCGGCTTGACGTTTTTAAAAGGGCAAAAGCAGAAAACCCTTCTATAATACCTAATTTGTACATCTGCGGTTTCCCTCCGACTAGCACAGCACCATATGTTTTTAATTATCGTAATAGCCCTAAAGAACCTGTTCGGTGGGAAACACATATGATCCTTTTATTACTGGTTTGCAATTTCAACAGTTTTAACTGGCTGGACAGGAGGAATGGGCTCAAAGGCCTAAGATCCCACCCACAGAGGGGACCTCCTTTCCCCTGCTTGACAAGAGGTAATTGGGTACATGTGAGGTGGCTCTGTGGGGCCTTAAGAGACATAAGCTGGGATCTCCCGCGACGCTGGGTTTGGGGCAGAGGCTGACAGCATGAGAATAAGATTGATAAATATTATCCAAGCTTGACCTCTGCTGCCGCCATTGTCCTTGGGGGCTGGGCAGGCAGCCATACTAGCCAGGAGGGCTAGCTGGTGCGCCAGGCCACCCACTCTCTACCCCTCCCCAGGGGACCACTGCTGGGTCAGGGGTCAGGTTTCCTTGAGATCCTGTTGCTTCAGGAAAGGGGGGAGTGAGATTTTACCTTTTCCTTCCCCCTGGGAAATGACTGGATATAGGCATAAGATGAGTTCACTCGGGCCTGGAGCTGGAGACACCAAGGTCAAAATGTAAGGAGAGACGTGGCCTCCAAGGGGCACGAGGCTAGCTCAAGCCTTGTTGGTCCCAGCGCCATCCCGCCAGGTCAGCCTCCATGACTGGGGTTTGAATCACTGCAAGGAGGAATGGTTCGCTCCTTTTCTGGGACTCAGTCACAGGTTGGCAGATATGGGCTGTTTTTATTTATTGGACACTTTAGTTTTGATGTGTCCCAAAGGAGCGTTGAAGGTAACAATTTTGGGGAGCTGTCTCACAGGGGTTCCCCCTGCCTGAGGTGCTAGTGATTTGGGGTAAGGCAGGGAGCATCTCTGAGTGTCCCCCCACCACCCCAGATCGCGTCCCTGAGACTGACAGGATAACAGGAGGATAACCTCCCCATTCCGGATTTTTATGGGGATGTGTGGAAAGGATACCGTTGGAATCACCCTCTGTATGGGGCTGAGAAGATAACCCGGCCTTGGCTCATACTGTGGAGCTTTAGTTGTGAATTTTTTGAGACAGAGTCTCCCATGTAACAGAGCCTCGGCCTTGAACCCCTGATCCTCTTTCAGCCTCCTGGGTCATCTAAGGTTACGAACCTATGCCATTACACCAGGCTTTACAGTGAGTGGGTATTACTTTAACTTTGATTTGGCTAGTGTGTTACATAACTTAAAAGACCAGACCTTCCTGTTAAGTCTGCCAGAGCCATTCCTCAGGTGGGGACGGCTGCTATCAGGAAGAAGGCAGGAGATTATCATCTTCATCATGGCCTACCTAGGAAGGGAATGAGGTCCTAGAGTTAGAAATGATTCCTGGGTCAACAAACTCGAGGGAAGTGGCAGCTTTCCCCTGGGCATCCACAGTCCGCGTGTGTGCTCACTTAGTTCACAAAAGCCACACTTTCTTTTCTATTTCTTGGTTTTCACACATTCCAAGGTACCACATACATTAACCTGTGTGTTCGTTCTTGGCCACTGCTGGATATAGAAAAATACATTGTATTTTTAAAAATGGAGGTATGTACGGTAAGCACATACGTGTGACCTCACAACTTAGCAGGCAGAGATAGAAGGATCCCCAAGTTCCAAGCCAGTCTAGGTTGCTTTTTGAGATCCTGTCTCAAAAAAATGAGCAGGGTTGGCAGTGTGGCTCGATGGTTTAACCCTTGCCTCAACAACATTAAATTCTGGCTGCCCAGGGAGCCTCTCCAGCTGCTAGACTCTGGGGTTTCATCTGATATGTGCACCTCAGGGAGTGACTCTCTACTTGTTCCATGTCCTGCAAGTAGTAACCAAGCTGAGGTCCAGAGAGCCAATGGGAAGGCCTGACTGTGCTGTGAGTCATTTTCAGGAATCAAGTGCCCTGCTTTCTCTTGGCCTCCATTTTCTCATTCATAAAATGGGTTGTGACAGCCAATGGGGTAAAGAGGCTGTCTATGCAGAAGTGGCTGGAAACTCAGAATGGGTCTGGCTGACTTCAAGGGCTGGATAACTGAATGGGCCAATGTGTGTGTGTGTGTGTGTGTGTGTGTGTTTGTGTGTGTGTGTATGGGGTGGTGGTGTGAGATACCTGTCTGATTTGGTGTTAGAAGCTGGGAGCAATTCTCCACACAGAAAGAGTCTCCCACGCACACCCCCACCAGGCCCCATCTTCCTCCTGATCTGTGAGCGCCTTCGCTGGCCAGTCCCAAGGGACCTACATTCATTTGGCCAGCTCCACCTTGAAGCAAGAAGAGTGAGAATCTCAACCCCCAGTGGATCTGGCTCCTCCAGTGACCACAGAAGACCCAGGGAAAGGCCTCTGGCCAGTCAAAGAAGAGGATCAGGACTGCACAGCCCCCACTGGAGAGGGGCTGCTCTTAGCCTTTGGCAGAGCAGGACCAGATGGCCACCCTCACTGGAGATGTCAGTGGTGACCTCACAAGTCAACACATAGCAAGTACATCTTAATCAGCGTGAGTCCTTCCTGTCCTGGACAAGGCGATTGCACCGCCCCGCCCCTCGAGGAAACATGACCTTCTTAATCACAGCCTGCTGGAGGGCTCTGTCTGGCCCTGCAGCCAGCAGTGGCCATCTCTACTCCTGCCCACCTCAGAGGCAGGCTATCTGTGTGACCCAGCAGAATTCTGAGAGGCAGAGAAGGAGCCTCCGGATTTCCATCCCGAATAATAACTCACATTACTTGGGTCCCATCTGCACCAGGGAAGGCAGAGCAGGGAGAGAGCATAAAACACAAAGTTCCCACAGACAACATCTGTCTTAGTGCAAACAATGGACCATTATCTTGTAAATAATTCTGATTAAGCTGTAGCATTTCCTCCTGCAAAAACTGGCTGCTGGGGAGCAGGGCAGAGAAGAGGGCGCAGCTGGAATGGCAGGCCTTAGCCAGCAGGTGCTGCACAGGGGGACCTCACCTGACCCCGGAGCATCCCCCCATCCTCACAGTGAGCGGCCAAGCATCTCTCTCCCGGTTCCTGTCAGATGAGAAACACCTACCACCTGCAGCCTAGGCTGCTTTTCTCTGGAATCTCTCTCTCCTCCCCTGCTTCTCCTCTCCCTAGTTCCTCTACGGCTTCATTTTCTTGTCTGCCTAGCTCCTTAGGTAGGGCCAGACTGTTCGATACTATGGGAATGGAACCGATTCTGAGGACTTAACACTTTGCAGGTCTCATGCATGTTTAGTGCTCTCTTATAGGAAGTTATCAGGCCTGGAGAATCCTCCCTAAATCTCTCTTCCCACACCTAAGGTTCCATCATTCCGTCATGCCTGGTACAGTACCACAGCGCCTCTCCCACCTGTGTCTTCTGGGATGGTAAGCTCAACTTGCTTGATTCCTGACTTGTCACTGGCCTCATACTGCATCTTCTACTGAAAACTGGAGACTGTGCAGAGCCATCCCAGCATTATGGAATCTTAGTTCTTAATCTGCGTAAGGATATTTATCTCCAAAGACTCCCTCAAGAAAAATAACCCTTGTGTTTTAAAAATTAAACTATGGTCCTGAGTGTGGTTTAGAAAGGACAGACATTTTGAGGCCAAAGTTTTCATGTAGATCAATCCATACAGCAGCAACCCTGTTCCCAGAGATCAGTGCCACTGTTTTCCTAAGTCCTTAAACTATTAGCAAGCAGGAAAATAGCTCATTAGAGCAAATGGGGATGTATCTGAGTCCCAGGGATGGTCTCAGGGTCCAGATTTCCAGATGTGTTCAAGCCAGGTGTGAGGGCTCCCACCCAGCTAGATGTACAGACAGAAGACTTCAAGTAGTGAGTACAGTGGGCAAGAACGAGGTACCCAGGCCACCCCCAAACTGTAACTCCCTCCACGGCACCATGGCAACTTTATATGACACTCTGCCTGGGACCTGCTTGCTAGTAGAAGTTGGAAAATAACTGAGATAAGGGCGACTTGTCTCTTGAGTTGTGTGTATTTATAATCATTTTATTCTCCTAAAGGTGTCCACATTTCTCAGTTGATGGAGAGTAAAACTGAGGGTTAAGAGCTGGCTCTGCTAAGATGTACTAGAAGTCAAGGCCTGAAAGAACATAAACGGCCTAGGAAGAGAAGGAAGGATACAGCTAGAACTCTGTGACCCACCCACGCGGGACAGATTCTCAACACTACTGCCTCTCCAGAACACTGCTGTGCTGTGTATGTTGCGTGGAGGCGGCGGGCATGGCACATGGATGTTCAAGTGGGGCATACAGGCTAATAGTCCGTATATTGCTTCCAAACCTTTAATAATCTTTAAATAAATCAAGTTCGGTTGTAAATTTAAGAGGAAATTGAGCAGGAAAAACTCAGTGAAGACTCATCTTCTTCTTGTGCTTTCTTGAAGCTACCAAGCCAGTTCAGTTGGCTCCTTTCTGGGTTTCTGCCATGACCATCTTCTGGAATTAAAAGAAAAAAATTCTTTGCTGATCTTCTAATGATTTAGGATAAATTCCTCCAAGTCTTGGCCTGTCCTGTGAACACCTTTGTCCAAGCTGGAATCCTGCGTGTAGACAGGTTTGTGGAAGTGCCAACCTGACTCCCACATCCTATGGGCCATGAGGACTATGGTGCTCGCTGGGTATAGGGTACCATCTAAAGATCAAGGCCATGCAAAACAGAGTTGGAGACCAAAGAGATGATCTCAGCTCCCCGCTCCCCAGAGAAATGAAAGCCAAAAAGAGAGCTGTCTGAGCTCCTCGGAGCATGGCTGCTGCTGGGTGTCTGGTCACCTGACCTCCGCTTGACTTTCTGACCCTGAAAAACTTGCCCCATGTGCTGAGAAAGCCCGGCTACTTCTCAGCATTTAGCATCTGCAGTTCACCTCCCACGGGAAGCCACAACATTAATTAGCTTGCTCTCATCCTCGGCTCTGGCAGGTCCAGGGTGGTCTACAATCAAGACGGACAGTGAGCAGATTGGCCCAGGGTCGGCTTCGGAGGCAGCTCTTTCGGGCGCGCTGCTCTCAGCTGCCTGGTGTATCCGTTATTAGCAACCAGGTGACTGAGAGATCTGCTTTTCCGCGATCCTGACTGTATCACCAAAGAAATCTGAAAGGGTTGAAAAATGTTATAGCCCCTCTCTTCAAGAAGTAAGATCTCATCAGGGTGTGACCTCTCAATTAACCAACCACAGAAGCCACTGTGCCCCCCAAACATCCCTCTCCAACCCTTCCTTGGGTATACTTTGGAGTAGCATCTCTTAGTGGTTAGTCCCAGCTCTCTTCCTCCCGGGACATACCAACCACTGGGCTCCAAACTGAAAATCAATTCCTCTGTCACAGAAAAAGCAATCATTTGGTAAGGCGATTGCAATATGCCTTCCTAGACTGGTTACCATTCTTCTTTTATATGACTAACAAAGAGCCTCTCATGTCCATCCCACAACAACAGAAATTCAAGAATTGTAACCTTGTGACCAGGTTACTACTAAATGGGTGTGTTTGGACAGGACAGAAGAGAGTAGAGAAGAGGAGCTCCCGGGAGAACCAGCCGGCATTGTATATACATACGAACGGCTATTTCTTTTTTTGATCATATAGACTTGATGTTGCACAGAGTTTCCTGACTTTGACCTTGGTGTAGACTCTGACCCTGTTCATTCAGGGACACTACTGTCAGTGTGCACCTGTGTATTTAATCATTGTGAGGAAACCAGATACACACACTAATCTGTCCCCAAATTTAAATTCTCTCTTTCCCCAGAGTACCGAAATTACATTGACTATATATACTTCCAAAAACATGTGGTCAGAGACATGAGTGTGCAGGTTTTCTACAAACCTTCCTGCCTTCCTTGGCTTCTTGAATTTAATTTAAAGCCACACACCTTCTTGATATGCTGTTCCGTAGATGGGGGGGGGGCTTGGGGGAAGAGCAGACGTGTGGGTGTGATGAACCAACCAGAAGAAGAATTACCAGCCTGTGTGCAGGGCTGTGAAACGAAATAAACGGAACGTCCCCGAGGCCTGGGTCTACGGGGCTCCCTTTGCAGGCAGCTGACAGGATGTTTCCCAGAACGTTCAACTGGTGAAAACAGAGTTGCTTGTTACCCAGATGTGGAGACGGGGAGGAGGAGCTAGGCCGGGGTGGGAGGAACAGTATAAGGCATAATGAAGTGGTATCCCAAAATGAGAGGTTGGGGGAGGCTGGAGCTGGGTTCATAAAAATGGGAGAATTAGAATCCATGTAGGTTTCTTTTAAGTTTCATCAGTAACCACTGGGGAGCCACTCAGGAAATACCCTGCTTTTAAAGAGGAAATGCTACGGAGCCTTCTGGCTTAGACACCCCCATGAGAGGGGCTGGGTCCTGAGAGAAGGAAGACAAGCGTAGCTCTAGGGAGCCCTCCATGCTGGCAGCATTGGGGGTGGAAGATGAAGGACTCTTTCTGTGCACCCTTCCTCCCTCACTTCACACTCCCTGGCACCCCACCCAAGTCCTGGTCCGCTAGGCTGCAGCGGAGCCCCTCAGAAGTCCTTCCTAGCCACAGTGGACAACCCAGCAGGTACCATGGCCTCTCTGGAGTCTTGAGGAAATGGTTTTAAATGATCAGCCAAAGTGAGGATGATGGACTCAGCCTTGGGGGGAGGACCAGCAGGAAAAGGCTTACGGCAATCCCACCCTTGTAGTCCATGTTTCTCAAGAGAGTTCCCAGGAGTCAAGAGCCCTCAGAGAAGAACTGCTACACAGCCTGCACCCTGGTGGAGCTGGAGCTGCTGGGTTGCAGCCATGAGGAGGCCTGGGTCCCGAGGACCTTCCCGTTTGTCAGGCATCCGGGGATTGCCCTTTTTCTCTGCTGGAGCCCACAGTGCGACTTCAGCATTGCCTGCAGGGATCTAGAAACTGCCCCAGTCCAGAGAATAGACTACTGAAGGCTAGAAATCTTCAAGATCTCTACTTCCCACTGGACCTCTCCTTATATCTTCTCAGCCCAGGTCTGAACTCTCTGTCCTTCCTCTGGTTAGAGACCCTGTGATCTCAGGGGTTATAGTGAGTGGTTGATAAGCGAAATGCAGGATGGACCGGTTCATCTAGTTGAGGTGATGCCTTCGTCCTGTCACTAGGGCCAAGGCTGGGAACAGCATGCTAAAGGACATTTCTCAACTTCCATCCCCGTGTCAGGCACTTCATTTGAAGATGGAATTCTTGGAGCTTTGGAGTTTATGCCCTGTCCCCCATCCCAGATGGGACCAGTTAGAAAGGGTATAGTGTATGCAGACTTGGGAAGTGTGTAAAACATACTGAAGCTTCAAAGGCCAGGGCCTGGAAGCCCGACTCATGGGGCAGTGAAACTGGGCAATGTGAAAACAAGTCCTTTCTTTCTGCCTCTCTCCCGTGATGAGGCGGGGTGGGACAAGAACAAACCTGTTACAACAATCACGGCAGGCAGTGACCGTGATTTCATCTCGCTGGGATGAAAATGCACCCAGACTCTGCTAACCCACCCAGGATCGCTGGTCACAGTGTGGAGGAGCACATGCTCGCTGGAGGAGGTGGGCCTAAGTGTCCTTTTGCACTTCTGAAACTGGGTTCAATGGCCTGTGGGTTCTGGGCATGTACCTCCTGTCCAGGGGTCCTGTGATTCAGAACCGCGCCTAAGAGGCGCAGAGAGCCGGCGTCTCATCTGTCCTTGGCTCTCTGGCGCCCACTACAGTCATCCCACCAAAGGAGGGAAGTCGCTTTCCTTTTTGCCTGTTTGTGAATTGTTGCTCAAGGGCCACCTGATGATGAATGGGAAAGATGGGGAGCCTGTTCTCCCCAAAGTCCCGCTGAGGCTCCCCATTGAGAGAAGAATGTGAGGGGAGAGGGCGTGTTGTGGTATGAATTAACATAATGACTCAAAACTGCACTAATGTTTCACAGCTTTTTTTTTATTAGCAATACCAAGATAACTTATTGAAGCATTTTTTTTTTAGTATTGTTTTACATTCCATTCATAAATGACCTAACTTGTAACTCAGCATACAGCACACGGAAAGATAGAGTTTGACACTTATGCAGAAAACTACAATTATGATAACTTACATGCCTTCATTACCAGGAACACCTTAATATATCTTCTAATTATTTCAACAACAGTCTATTCCAAAGCACAGGATAACCCGGTACACGTTTACACATTTCGCTTCGATCGCCGTTTTTAAGTTGTGGGTGTCAGAGTGCTGTTGGCTGGGATTTTACTGTCACCTGTTCCTGGTTAATACGACGACCTGACACAATATTAAACTAGCAATATTTCTGCTTAAATACTATGGAGAAAGATAATTACTGCACTTTTCTGTATTCTTCTAAAGTGTTACAAAATACATGACAATCAGACACAAGAAAGGAGTGCTGGAGAGGCTACCATGGGGCCCAGCCCTGTGAGCTCAGGTAAGCTGGCAGGGCACAGGCACTGCCCCAGTCAGGTTCTCCTTGATCTGGGGACCCACCACCCACTGAGATTTGTGACTCGGGAGTGAATCTCCTTTCCCACTCAGGCTTTTAAGCATTTGCATCCATTACTATCGGCAAACATGTGGGGTAGAGGGCAATGCTCTCGGCCTCTCTGACTCTACACAGACTGTGGGCTGGTGTGCTGTGCGCGCACGCATACCTGTGCCGGTAGGAATTATTTACTCAAAAACGTGTATGTGTATAAGTTCTTCTGTTGACTTTGCACGGTTAACAAGCTGCAGATAAACCACGAAGGAGCACGAACAGACAAGGGGGGAGTCCAGACAGAGCGACTAGGACATGGGGTGTCACTTACCTGAAAGAAAATGTGTAGATTTATTAATCCAGAAACTGTCTGGGGCTAGAGGTGCTCGGAAGCAAGGGCAGGGTCATAGTCCCCATTGTTTAATGGAAGGATGACAGTAACAGGGTTTTTATAAAATTTGGACTTCCTGTCTCTGGCAAAAGTGAGAATAGGCTACATGATTCTAGTAGGCTGGCAATTAGATACAGAGGTATTGTTGATCAGTGCTAAGTAATAGGATATAGTTGCTACCTTATTTGAAGCCAGGCCTTCATACATAGCATCTGAGAGAGAGAGAACCAGAGGGGGTCTGGGGGGAACAAGGAGCAAGCAGCCTGATTCCTTCCGCAGCTGATGTCTAGATAGACAGCTGTCATTCATTCCCAAGCAGCCACTGAGCAGACTAAGGAGGCTGACGTCAAAGCTTTAGCCCAGGCGTCCTGTCCCCATGTCACACACTGACAGGGTTATATAGCTCCCGATGGAGACAGAAGAGGATGGAGAGCCTGGACTCACACTCTTCCTCGACTCCCCTCCCCTAGCCCAGGCCTATCTCATTATCAAAGGAGAGAAACACACAGATATAAAAACAAAAACAAAAACACTTGGCTGCGATTCCTTGGTTTTGTTCAATCCCAAGAGAAATATGGACGCAGCCACCAAGATGAACTCTACCAGACTTTTCTCCCACTTCAGAAGCAGTGTTGATTCAGACAGTAGCTTTTGGAGCCAAAACCGATGCAGCAAAAGGCAAGAAACATAAACAAGGCTAAATGTCACCAGTGTTTGCCGACTCCCAGACACCATCCATTTGTTTGCTCTGAAATGACGAGTGGACCATTTGGCAAACACAATGGCGTCCCCACAACAGTTCTGTCATCCTGCCGTGCGAACGACACTACACCAGTCCTGCTCCCTTCAATTTAGAAAGAGGGAAGGAGAGGAAAAGGATGCTGTGAGATCTGGAAGACAGCGCTGTCATCCGAGGGGCTGTCTCTCTCAGTCATAGCACCCACGCACAGTTCTCTCAGTGAGGGTAGAGGACAGTCTCCCCTGAGTGCCAATGTCATCAGAGGCTCCTACCTACAGGATGCCTTCTGTGACACACACACACACACACACACACACACACACACACTTAAGAGACAGACTCTATAATCAGCTGAGAGCCAGCCAGCAGGTGCAAACAAGCACGGTAAGGTGATGAATTTCAGGAACTTACGAGGTTCTGCCCTTGGATTTCACAGTAGGTCAAATGGCCCTTCCTACTGGGGAAACACTAGGCCTGGGAATGGGCTGGACCACAGAGGCTGAGATAAATCCAAAACTGGTCAAATTGGGCAAGGACAGAATGGGGCGCTCAGTGCTTTATCCATTCTCTGAAGACAACCATTTGAGGCTTTCAGGGAAGATAGCAGCACTGGATAGAACAGCAAGAAACCCTCAGTTCTCTCCACTCCCTGACTCCTTGCCCTCCCTGGCATTGGCTGGTGTTTGTCTGGGCAAACACATATTTTGCAGAATGGGACCTGTATCACTTTCCTAGTGGAACCTACTGGAATCAGGGCTACAGCATGTAACAGCTGCCATCACAATCCAGGTGTCTGCACCGTGTTCAGGTGTCTGCACATCATAGAGGCCACATTCACGGTGCTTCAGATACCAGCGATGGAAGCTGTACTGGCTACTCTCATAGCAACAGGCTGGAGTCATACGCAAGGAGGGAATACTGGTGATAAAATGCCTCCATAAGATCTGGCTGTGGGCGAGTCCGCTGGGCACTTTCTAACTAGTGATTGAGCGGGGAGGGCCCAGCCCATTGGAGATGGCGCCATTCCTGGGCTGGTAGTCTTGAGTTGTATAAGAAAGCAGGCTGAGCGAGCCAGGGAGAGCAAGCCAGCAAGCAGTGCCCTCCATGGCCTCTGCATCAGCTCCTGCCTCCAGGTTCCTGCCCTGCTTGAGTTCCTGTCCTGACTTTCGTCACTGATGGACTATTACCTGGAAGTGTAAGCAGACATAAACTCTTTCCTGCCCTAGTTGCTTTCGTCATCATCATGGTGTTTCACAGCAACAGAAACACTAAGTAGAACAGCTGCTTTGGGGCTCTCTACCTGGCCACAGACCTTACTTAGCCAGTTCTTGAAAAAGAGACAAGAAGGACGGGACTGCCCCACCCCCTTGATCCAAGCTCTTGCTTTATGTCTGGAACTGAACTGAGCCCAAACAGAAAGGGGCTGGGCAGGTGGTGCACAAAGCTGCCAGTGTCATCTTTCAAGGTGACTTTCCTGTGCACCGACTGTGGCACGGAGACACGAGGAAGCACAACTTTCCATTACACTGATGGAAAGTAAGGCTGGCACCACCTTAGTGCTAAAGCGACAAGGGCAACTTAAAGACATGGGGATGTGCCAGTGCTTCTTTGTAGTACTGCCCGTTGGGCACACATCTGATCTGGGGGCATCTGCCCCAGGCTCTTAGGTGTCTGCCATCTTAATTCCTCCCTGTACTTCTCTTTGTGGAGAAACAGCTGTCAGAAAGGCTAAGCCACAGCTGTTCCATCTCTTTTGCCTGTGGTGTTATGAGGGGATGGGAAGGGGTACCTTTCTGTAAGTGTTCTCTCTCTCTCTCTCTCTCTCTCTCTCTCTCTCTCTCTCTCTCTCTCTCCCTCCCTCCCTCTCCCCCTCTCTCTCCCTCTCTCTCTCTCTCTCTTCCCACTTTACACTAAAGCAGGGGACAGAAACTCTAGCCTGTGGGCCAACTGAAGTCATTCCCTTGCTTTAATTCACAAAGTTTTATTGGCACACAGTCACACTGTCTATAACTTCATTAGTGCTACCCAGCAGTGGGGAGTCAGAATAAGAGGGTGCTCATGGTTTGTAAGCTGAAAACAGTTCCCTCTCACCCTTCAGAAGATGTCTGTTGACCTTTCAGCTCTAGGCTGTATAGCTGGAAAAAATGGCAGATATTTTCAGGGTGTCCATGCAAGGAAATCATGGTGGGGCAGAAGTCACCTTTTAAGATAGTTTAGTTTGGTCATTGTATTTTCTCACATCATACATTTTAGGACACATGATGTCATGAGTTTTTGATGCCACCACCATGGTGTTGGGAAGTAGGTGGACCTTCATTTCACAATTTACTGAGGATAACGCATTGGGGACACTGGAGCTATTCTCATGAAGCTACCTATGCCTTCCCGGGGCTTCCATCCATCCATGAGGACTTCATCACCGGACTTGACAGCCTCTGCACACAGGGTCTCATCACCACAAGTGGCTTGCTGATGGATCTTCCACACAGAGCAGGGCTTCCTTGAGTAGTAGCAATTCCAGGGCAGAGCTAAGGGTAAAGGAGTTGTGCTTCCCACCCCACCCCCACCCCTGCCTGCCTGCCTCTTAACCTGACAAGAGTTCTGTGTCATGCCCTGGGGATTCAGAAAAGGACATCAAAAGCTACACTTGAGAAACTTAACACAGCAATTCCAGACAGCTCTGGATGGAGGCCTCAGTTTCAAACAGTGAAGGACAGGGGTGTGCCCACGTACACAGGTCCTGGGATGGAACCAGGTCTTCAGCATTTCTAGGCAGCGGTCTCTGGTTACTCGGCAGACTCACTGCACGGTCTGTATGTATGCCACGACTGCGCCTCTCACGCTCTCCTGCATCTCTCAGCATCACTTCCACAGTAGCTCCCCAATCTGCACAAGGAGCCTGCCTCCCCACCCACCAGTGGATGGACACAGCTCTGGTCCTCTGCCCTGCCCCCCACTTAAACACTGATACAAGAAGCTCGTCCTGTTGCAACGCAAGGCCAGAGCCACTCTAACAATACAAAGGGCCTATCAAAGCTCTCTGGTGGCACTTCTTTGCCCTTTTTACACTGTACAGCAGAAAAAGAGAGTACGGGACATGCCCGGATCCTGTCACTCACCTCCAGAAGCAAAAGTTTGGGCTAGAATACGATGGCCTGTAACAAGATTAGACCAGTGGGACCTGACCCTCTCTAATAGCAACTTAATAAAGTCATCTTCCAACTGATTCTGAGATGACTAAGGATCTCCCACAGGATCGTCTGTAACAAGTCCCTGACACACTGATATATACCAGCGTCTAAGCAGGGTTCTTTTGAAACGTTACCACCTTGCCTTCTACATGGGCTGTGATATGGGACTCCAAGAGGATGGAGTAGCCGCTCCATCAGCCTGCTCTCCTACATCCAGATCAGAACGTATTAGCTAGAAATGGCTAGTGCACACTGGCCAGGACCTAACCCCTGGGGTATGGGACTAAAGTTCTAAAAGTTAGGAAGCGACAGTGAAGCAATCAATGTATCACCTGGGTGTACAACTTTCAATACACAGTCCTACATACAACTGGAGAGAAGACACGTTCTCCGACTCTGGTGGGCACAAGAGGGAGGGGCTCCTGAGTTCTGTGTGGGTCTACATGATGCAGGCAACGTTTTTACAGATTGCTTTTTAAGTACTTTTATAGTATAAGAGAAGAGAGTTCTTCCTTATACAGAAGAACTTCAATTACAGCCACTAGAGTTTCTAGGGGCATCTGGGTAGGATTCTAGGCCTACTTAACAGATGCAATGAAGCCATAAACTCTGAGATAAGCAATCTCGGAATATGGCATTGGTTTGGCAAAGCCCAGCTCTGTGAGGAAGACTAGCTGTTGATTGGATGGACCTGTTTACAAAGTCACATCTACTTTAAGTGGAGCAGAGAAAAGGCAAAGAAAGGCTAGGGGTGTTTTAGGCCATGTGCCTTGAAGCTGGTGGTCATCTGTAGCTTACAATAGGCAGACTGTTCCGTGCAAGAGAGAAAAGCTAGACTGAGGAGGGGAAAATTATGTTTGTTTCTTTCTGAAATGTCAGTTTTTAACCAGGATGACAACTGCTTTTCCAGGTTCTAGGACACTACCATGCCCAGCAAGAACATGAGATTATAATTAACTATGCTGGGCCTGATGCCTGGGCACCAGAAGACAAGAAGAATCATCCCACCTGCTACCAAACCACTGCAGAAGCTTCTAGAAGAAATGGAGCCAAAATATAGAAGCTGTATGCTCTGAAAGTAGGCAGAGAGAGGCTGGGCTGAGGTCTGGTATTTTAGGGATGGATCCTTGGCTGGGGAAGTGACCAGGAAGCCTTCCTCTCTTACAGATCCAAGGGTCTTCGGGTACTTCAAAAGAGAGGGGCTGTGGCTTGCCTCCTGTTGCCTAGGGACTGACAGGTTGATGGAACAGGTTTTTGTATGTACGAGAGAAATATTAGGTGAGTGGTGTGAGCTGAATTCTGGAGAAGGGATCAGAACTCCTGCCATCTCTGAAAGTGTCTCAGGACATCAGCAGCTCCCTTCCTCGGCTGCCCTCTCCACCCACCCACCACCTGATGCAAAGAGGCATCACTGGACAAGCTTCCTCAAGGCAGGCAGCCTTTCTTCCACAGCTCGGAAGATGGGGAAACTAATGGGGGTAATATGAGCTCATTTCAATAATAATGAGCTTATGAACATGCCAGGGTTTGATCTTTTCTGATGCGTAGATTCCTGGCAGGAACCATGATCCTATGTAGGTAATCAAAAGAACCGAAAATAGACTTAAAAAAAAAAAAGCCTCAAACAACAACAACATGTATAAAACCATCCCAACCAAACTTGAAACAAACGAAAGAAAAAGACTTAAATATCATTCTCTGCGGAAGGAAGGCGGGATATTGGACAGACATAAATCCCTTTTCTTCTTCTTTTAAAAATTGTTTTTAACAGCTTTGAGAGTAATGAATAGTATGTGGCCAAAAATAGATCAGGGTACTGGCTAATGGGACCTCGGGAGTCGTTCGGTATGCGGAACCATCAATATTTTTTTGAGCTGTCATAAATCCATTTAGTGATTTTTTTTGACCATTCAAAAAGGTATTTCTGACTGCTTGATCCACTTCTTAGTGAATTAGGGAATGACAGAAAAAAAAAACAACAAAAGGAAATGTATCGATTTAGATTCTAAGCAGCCTGGTGTCATGATTTCCGCTCTGTGCCGAAGGAATCAGGATGTGAGGTTTGGAACTGCTCCCTTGTGCCCACAGTTTCCTCCTTTCCTCTTTCCCTTCCTTCCACAAAAGAAGGAGAGGAAGAACTCAGAAATTCATTCAAGAATTCTATGGTAAGTCCCATGCCGCTTGTCCCTCGTGGGATCCCTGGGCCAGGAGCTGCTCTCTGCAGGCCAGACTCCACACAGGGACACAGGGACAGGGATGTGATGCTCACTGTCCCCGCCCCTCCCAATATCCATTTGGTCCAACTCAGGTTCAGGATTGTGCTTTGAAAAATCTAGAATTACCATGGGGTGACAGTATTCTTGAAGTAAAGGAAAGGGTGCTGTTTTACAAAATCGGACAGGCATAAATTCAAGACACGTAGGGTCACCACACTGCTGATCAGACACTTCACAATGCAGGATTCTCATTAGGACGACAGACAGACAGATTGGGCAGACAGACAGACGGACAGAGACAGAAGGCAACAACGGCAGAAGGCCAACGTCACAGTAACTGCCATTTGATATGTCACAGGTGAGTCACAAACACCCGGAAACCATCTCCCTAACTTGGAGAGAGAACCCCTTGCTATACTATGTTAGTGTGATGATTTTTAGTATCCTCTAGGTCAAGGAAAAGAACACAGGCAAGCAGATTCGGCTTGGCAGAGCAATGGGAGACTCTCTTTAGGCATTAGTTTGGTTTTTGTTATTGTTTTTTGGAATGAGTTAAAATATTGGGAAGCTTACAAGTCACCATATCTGTTTGGTTTTGGTTGTTGTTTTGTTTTGTTTTGTTCTTTTTTAGGTGAACTTTCTTCCCCTCCTCAACTTATACATGAAAACTAAGAGGGAAGTCCACACTTTGAGATACTGTCTCCTTCCCATGCCCTCTGCATAGGCATTACACAGAAAGCCGGACCCCAAAAGTACACGTTTCAAAATTGAACGGAACTTGACTTTTGCGATTGTCTATACTGTATGTACAGCATTGGCTTTTGCTTTTTTTTTTTCTTTTTAAAGATTTAGTTTAAATTTTGTTTATTGGGTATGTCAACCCCATTTTGTTGTTGGATTTTCTCTTTGTTTTTGTTTTTGTTTTTTTGTATGCACAATTTAGCAGTGAAATTTGGGGGGAAACAGACTGAAGGAAGAGGATTCTAAAACTTACCACACAAGTCTGGCCTCTTGATACATCCAGAATTTGCTGTGCTGCTTGCAAGCCCGTTAAAGGCTGCCAAGCCATCGGCGCTGTAGGCCCTGAGGACCGACAGCATGCTCATAGGTTTCTCCAAGCCCGGGGGACCCCGCTCTGGCTTGGGCAGCCCCGCCGAGGGGTCCTGGGCAGGAAGGAGGCCTGGGCTGTGCCACTGTTCCTCGGCTGCTTGGGCTAAAGGTGAGACCAGTCCCTGGATGGGCTGGGGGGCGCCTGGGGGCAGCAGGCCGTCACCGCCCTCATGGCTGCCATCCTTGCTGAGAGCAGACAGCGGCTTGCTCATCATTTCTGGTTCGGTGTCTATCTCCTCGTCCTCATTGTTTTCTCCCTTGGAGGAGTCCATGTCCTCGGAGGAGGCAATATCTGAGAGGTCATCAGTAGTGTTTTTGTTTGTGGTTTCCGGGATCAGGATAGGGGCGTCGTCTTCTGGGTGGGTCTTGCCCTCGGGGTTCTTGTTGAGGCAGGCGCCTGGGGCCCCCGAGCCAGCCATAGTGGGGTAAACACCAAACTGTTTGTAGAAGTCAGATGGAAAGGTACAAAAGGCAGGGTCCACGGGGCCGGGCCACTGGCCACTCTTCTGGTCCCCTGGAGTCTCTTTGGCCGGTCCTTGGGCCATCTTCTCAGGAGCAGAGTCGAGCACGCCCACACCGACAGCGCTAGAAAGGGCCATCTCTTTGTTTGATTGTAGGGAAGGCAGTACGGAGACCTTGCTGGCCTCCCGCCCCTGTTCTTTGCAGTTGACTGCCACCCCTGTGGGGTGATCTTTGCGTTTCGCTTTGCCTAGGTGGTTGGCCTGGAGGTGCAGGGCCATCAGCTCCATGGACGAGGTGGTGAAAGCGCAGAACAGGCAGCCGTGCCACGCGATGCTGTCTTGCATGGTCACAGAGGAGCCAGGGAGGGTGGTGGCGTCTGGCCGCACAGACAAGTCCAGAGGCTCATACTGAGACTTCTCCGACTTCCGCTGGGAGGGCTTCACGCTTGCTTTCTCCTCTCCACCCTCCGCCGTATGGGCTTTCATGGGATGGGCGTCAGATGGGACCTTGTCTTTCGCGTCCTTTTTCTTCAAAGAGCTGAGGACAAAGCTGTCCATGAATGCTTGCAGGGACCCTTGGAAATTCACACCATTGCTCACGATGTTTTGATAAGCTCTTCCGATCTCTGAGAAGTGGGAGCTCTTGGAGGGAAGGTCGGAGCCTTTTAGGGCATCTGAAGACAGCTCTGAGGACATGCCGGTGGCCTGCCCTGAGTGATCTCCAGAGGAGAGCATGCCCGATGTCCACTGCTGAGAGGCAGGACCTCCTCGGAAGTCGATTCCGGGGAGACCCTTAAAAGCTCCCCGCAGGATGTCCGGCCTGATGAACATAGGCGCCTTGCTGGAGGACTCATCCTTGTGCTCCTGGCTCGGGGGCTGTCCTGACAGGGGCCCGGCTCCATTCTGCCGCTCCCGATGGTGTCTCTCCAGGTGATACTTCAGGGATGCTGACTGGGTGCCAGCGTAGTCACAGTGAGGGCACTTATAGGGCTTCTCACCTGCAAGATAGCGATGGAAGAGAAAACCAAGTGTTTATCACATTTTTTGGAGTGCAGAATAAGGCTAGAAGGATCAACATTTGTTCTTTGAAACAAAGCAGCCCAAACTAATAATTAGCTAGAGAACGACTGTTTTTTAATAGAAGAATAATTTGTGCTCTTAAGCTTTTTTAATGATTTTGTACCATTGGGGACTATTGAGGGATGACACACTATCTACACACAATTAGCTATCTTTTTCTTTATCTAACATGTGAGAACGGCTGTAGATTTAAAGGCTATGATTATGAAAATTAAGCATAATAATTTCGACCACAGTGATCATTAAAAGTAGAAGTTTAAAGAGACGGAGTACGTAACAAATGAGTGGCTGCGAGTATTTTGTGTATACAAGAGCTCTAGAATTTGTTTAAATTATACACATGGAAACCATTTTTAAACCTAAAAATTCTATGGCACTGTTACGCAAGACTGAAATGAATGATTTAAGCCTTGCTCCACAGTAAATCATGGATATAATTAGCAAATGGCATTCCGCACAAGCAATTCATCATTATTTGGAGGGCACCATTCCAGACGGGCTCTGATATCTGCAGACCTACTGCATTGTCTCTAAATAAAGAACTATAAATACCGATTCTATAAAATATTAATATCATTACAGTGCACTGGGATGGCGGGATGTAAAGACATATTGTTAAGATGAAAAGCAGCCGATAAAACTTAAGAGAAAAAGCGAGTAATAAAAAGGCACCGAGTATATTTAGTTTCTGGATTTGAAATTAACATTATCTACTGGTCTTTGTCGAGCCTAAAATTTGCACTAATGGTGGTCCTGACGCTGAGGTAGTGTGCTGTGTAATTTACCTGTAATGGGTGCTTTCTGGAGAACAAAAATAGCTTTAAAGTGTGTTTTGGAACATATAAGATTATTTTCATGAATTAAATATTTATCTGAATCCAACACTCAACTTCTATTGTTCTCTGTGTGATGGAGAGAGAGTCCCTTAACAGACAGCTTACATGGAGGGTGGAGGAGGACGTTAATGGGTGTGGATTTAAACACATTCCAAGAATTTGCTAGCAATCCTGGGTCTACTCTAGGCTTTGCACCCAGAAAGCTCTGGGGAAGAGAGAGGCTGCAGTGATAGCTTTAAACTTCAGTTCTCTGTAAAAATAATAATAATAATAATAAATCTACAATGGTTTCTCCTAGAAAACTTACCTGCAACACACACACACACACACACACTCCCCTGTCCCCATCTCCTTGATCTGTTTTCTATAGTCCAACATCTAGAAATCGAGGCAAAGCACTGGTGGGTGGATGCTCTGAAGGAATTTCACTGCATCTAATCTTGAGAATATTGTGTGGAGTCTCCATCCTCAGAGCAGAGGTGTGTTTGGGAGCTTGTTTAGAACAGAAACACAAACAGCTCAGGTGCTGAGCCAGGGATACCATCCTGCATCTGTAGGCTGTGTGCTTGACCTAAGGGACACGCCATCCCCGGCCACACATTCAAATGAGGATATCAAGAGCTCTTAATGCCTGCCCACAATCCATGTGGTGACTTGCTGTCATCAGAACTCCAGTTAGGATGCCCTCTTCTGGCCTCTGTGGGCACTGCATGCACATGGCACACAGATGCTCATGCAGACAAACACACTCATATATCTAAGATAAAAATAAGTAAATCTTTTAAAATCTGAAGACATAATGAGGCAGACTTCACAAAGACCATTTCCTGACTTTGAGATTCGAGTACCTCTGAGGCACTACTGCACGGGCAGGGCAGCACTGGCAATATAAACTGCAAGCAGTCAGCCGCTGGCAGCTCGACTCCATTTGCCTGGAAGCCTAGCACCTAGGTGCAGTAATGGGGTAGGCATGGGAGCACCAGACTAGCAACCCGGGGTCCTGACTGACAGGTCAGTGCAGACAGGCTAAGAGAGTTCAGAATGTGGACAGCCACAGAAGGGAGAGCAGCAGGCACCTGGGAGGATCAAGCTGCTGTTCATAAGAGGACCTGGAAGGGATTGAGTGCCTCTGACGAAGGGTCCATAGAAAAAGCATGGGCTTTGTTAGCAGATGGCAGGAGAATGCAGCTTCGACTCAGGCCTGAGATGGGCAAGGCAGGACCATGGGGATGGACAGGGGATGTGAGGTTTACTCTTCCCAGGTGCACACTGGGGTGTTGGTCCTCAGTCCATGCTGTGCAAGACAAACAGCGGGGAGTCAGTGGAGGCACCAGTTCTGGGTTCCCGGGTCTGGGATGGGGGCCAGGGGTTGGTATTTGTTCAAAGTGTTGCTAGCAGGAGATTCTGGTGTGCTTACTCACAGTGAGGATTCCTTTTTGAGAAAAAAAAACATGGGGGGGGGGCTTAACAGGTGCTCGATCTCCCCAAATTCTAAACTAAGAGGCCTAGAAGTACCAGCAGGGTTCTCGATCCTTCCAAACTCCTCAGGTGTTTCTCTGCATGGGGACCATGTGGTCTCCCTGAGCAACGCCTCCCAAGGAGAGCTGTGACCCGGCTTGCACGGAAGGCAAACTCACAGCCATGCCTCTCTGTGCTCCGCTGGACCTGGAGTCTGCCTTGGGACATTTGCCCCCTCAGCCTGCCCTGTGAGGTTTCAGAGATGGGGGAGGACCTGCAGCTTCAGCTTCATTCTCAACTCACACCGAGCCTCCAGAAAGGGCCAGAGGTGTGTGTGTGTGTGTGTGTGTGTGTGTGCACGTGCATGCCCGTCCAGAAGTGTGCGTGCTTGGACATATACACGTAAATGAATGAATGTATGAATGAGCATGTCTTTCCTCTGAGCACCCTAGCTGGCCCTGGGTAAGGACCAGAGGTAAAGAGGTAAAGACCAGACCCCTCCCCTTACTCTCGGGACAGATGTCACGCATGCATCATCTCACACACAGCCAAGACAGCATCTCTAAACTTCAGAAGAGCCCTTGACTTGCTCTGGTCCCAGGACAGAGAAGGTATCGCTGGAAACCAGAATGGTCCACTGGGCCTAAGACCAAAGAGCTTCCTCTTGGATTTTCCTTTCCTTTCCTTTCCTTTCCCTTCCCTTCCTTTCCTTTCCTTTCCTTTCCTTTCCTTCCCTTTCCTTTCCTTTCCCTTTGTCTCTCTGTCTCTGTCTATCTCTGTCTCTGTCTGTCTCTCTGTCTCTGTCTCTGTCTCTGTCTCTGTCTCTGTCTCTGTCTCTCTCTCTCTCTCTCTTTCTCCGAGACAGAGTTTCTCTGTGTAGCCCTGGCTGCCTTGGAACTCATTCTGTAGACCAGGCTGGCCTCGAACTCAGAAATCATCCTGCCTCTGCTTCCCAAGTGCTGAGATTAAAGGTGTGTGCCACCACCGCCGAGCTTCCTTTCCTTTTCTATTAGATTTACTTTTACTATCCTAAGTATGTGTGCACACCCATATGAGAGTGGGACCCTAGGAGGCCTGAGGCCAGAGGCCTAGAATTTCCTGACAACCAAATTACAGGCAGTTGTGAGCTGTCACATGAGTGCTAGGAATTGAACTCGGCTTCTCTGAGAGAGCAGCAAGCACTCTTATGCTACTTGGCCATCTCTCTCGCCCCTTGCTCAGGGGCTTTCAAGCACTGTTTTGGCCACACATGTTCAGGAAGCGCTCCGCCCACGTTTGCCCTCTTATGGTGCTGTCTCTTCTCACTCTGTGCAGCTCTAAAACCTGACTGGGTTCTAAAGGGCTTTTGTTTGGGTGGGCACTTCTTGTCTCCCCACCAAATTTGAAAACCCTGAGCCCCAACCCTCTGGTGTGCAGATTTCTTTTCTGCTTCCTGGGATTCTACCAAGGGGCGGAGCCAGGAGCGGGGGTGGGGGATGGGGGGTGGGGGGAGTGAGGGGGTGAGGGATGAGGGGGTGGGGGTGGGCTTGAGAACCTTGGGCTTTAGGTCCCACTGGGAGCATCCCAGCTGTTCCCATGGATTTTTTTTTTCTCCCAAAGGATGCATTCGAATGTGCTCAGGAGGCAAACTTTGCACAACATTGGCCTGGGTGAAGTCGGGTAAGAAATGGCAAGGAAAATCGTATCAGCAAGTTTAGGAATTTGGAGGGGTGGTAAAGGTCCCTCCTCTGGCCAGCAAACAAATGCTGTATTGAATGAATGGCTTCATGGTCAAGGCCGCCATGTCTGGACACATTCTTCCAGCCTGGCTCCCCGGGCTGACCATCACAAGCTCCAAGCTGCAGACACGGCCAGAACTCTGCAGTAGGTTTACCTAGTTTCTCCTAACTTAGATCTGACTCTGTCGGAGCCTTGGAAAGCCATCCCCTGTGCAGCTGGGTGGTGCAGGTAACCTCAGACCTTGTCAGGAGCTCTGTCTAGTTGAATGATTGTCCACTTAAGCCACAAAATGAGTCTAACTCTCCTTGGGGAATCCCGCAGACTGCCCCGGGCTTGGCTGGGGATTGAGTCCCTCAGTCACCGCCATGATGTGTGGGATTGTCGGTCCTCGCATCTGCTTGTTGTATGCCTCCTGAGCAGACCGGGGGAGCACAGGAAGCAGTGGTGAGGGGGATGAAGGCTTCTCGTGGGGACCAGCATCCACTCGGCTTCAGTCCTCTGAGAGAGCCGAGACTCTGTTTTTCTGAGAACATGCTCCTATCCGGATGCTGGCGCATCTACCTGCTCGCATCACTGCCATCTCACTTTAGAACTTCGGACACTCAGAGGGAGGGCCATGCTACCCCGGCTGGAAGAACGGATCCAGAACAGGAAGAGCTAGTTCAAAACTTGTGCCTTAGTGCAAAGATGTCCACCCATGAGGGGGGGAGGGGAGGTAAGAACATTAATGACCCTCTTGCCACATTTTTAAAGGAATACAATGTAGACCCCATACAATATGTTTTTAGAAAAGAGTTTGGCTAGAAAAGACATAAGTTTTTAAAAAGAAAACATAGGCAGTTCATCATTTTTTGTGAATTAATAAGCATAGAGGAAACATCTTAAAATTAAGGCAGCTTTTCGCCAGTGTGTAGCATGAACTATATATTCAGTTTTGGAATCTCATTGATAACCTCCTCCTAATCACTAGACGTGGGCCAGGTGGCTCAATCACTTCTTAACACTTATTGTTGCACGGGTCATATTGAATGTTTTTAATACAAGGTCTTTCTGCGTGGCCCATACTGGCCTTAAACTTATGACACCCCTCAGGTCCCAAGTGCTAGACTAACAAGAGTGCACAACGATACCCAGAATAATGGTAGCTTTTATAAGTGATTTTCTGTCTGTCTGTCCATCTTTCTATCTGTCCGTCCGTCCGTCTTGTCTGTCTTTCTTCATTTTTGTTTTTTGCTAAATTTCTAAAGATGTTTCCACTTTTAAATTGAGTAACTGACTGTTCTCTGGTATCGCAACCTTTTTCAGATATTTATTTAGTCTTCTTACATGTCTTTACTTAGTTAATACCAGGAGAGATAAATGCGGTGGTGCTTTTGCAGCGAAGCTTCAGTACATTAATATAAATTGTACACTAATTCCCCCAAAGCATATATACGTTGTAAACCTGAAGACTTTTCACACAGCTGCTTATTGCTAAACACTGCCTTGTCCAGAAGGGGACAATCTGTGTCTCTAATTGCTGTCACTGAAGCCGAGATTCATTATGTGACTTTCCCATTAAAATGTGAGCATTAATTTGTATAATGAAATATCACCCACTGCAGTGTTCATTAGCCATGCCCTACTGTATACGCCACATTGTTAGCTACCTAGAAACTGTAGTTAATTTCACTAATGGATATTTCCCTACTTAGTGTTTGCTAGAAAATTTATACTGTAACATTACCTCTTAAACTTTTAAGGAAATTTAAATTCAATCAATTATTTTCCACAAAAGTTTGGGATGTCATTAAAGGCAGGAAAAGCAGGCGTGAGGGACGTCAGGGGAACAAAGTGGGCTTTTAGTTTGTCTTAGAGGTAGAAAAAAACGACATTTTAGCTCCAAACAAAAAGAAGAAAAGGAGATGGCTTCTTTTGGAGACACTGCTTCCCTTTCTTATGGAGGCTCAGATGGCCCTCCTAGGGTGAGGGATGACGGGAGACACGCCCTTGCCGGGGAGGAGAGAGAAGGAGCACACCCACGTGCTCCAGCTTGCTCTGAGGCAGGTGTCCGTGTTGTGTGTGGTGAGTTCCATCCGCTGGCTAGCTTGTGGAGCCAAAGGAGAATGAAAGCCACTGCACCCGTAGCAGGCAGGACTCGGGATGCCACTGGGAGGGGAGGAGGCTTCTTCCATCGTGGTATCCTGTGAAAAGCTCGTCACATCCACTAGCACTTATCTTACTCTATGACTTTTTCCAGAGATGCGAGCCTCTGGGGAGCCTACTGTAGCCATTTCCCTGCCTCACACCTCCCTATACACTGATGGAGAAGAGAAGCATGTGGGCCTGGCCTGGCTTCAATCTGAGTTAGGAGTCAAAGAAAGGCCTAATGCATTGTACTTCCCAGTTGCTTGGAGGTGGCATCTGCACTGCCGGTGAGCACAAGCCACTTCCTGCCCTCCTGCAGGCCGTAGTGTAGACACACAGTTGAAGACATGCCACAGTGATTCCCTAGAGCAACCATGAAGTTCGAGCAGTGAGCAATATCAGTATTAAGCCAGCTGTGAGCAAAGGGAAAACTTTAGAATGTAATAGTTCAAGAAAATAGCCTAGGTTAGCCTGGCAGCTGCGGGTTGAAAGCATCGAGCCTTGAGCCTTGGCGCCCGTTCCTGCAGTGGGGTAGCAGCAGGGAACCTGATCATCAACATGCTGGGAGACTCAGCGGCAAAGCAGTACACAGAACTTAGCCCTATATGGGAAGCTAGAGGCTAGAAGCTAGAAAGTGTACCAGCTAGAGGTCGTCCCGCTGCATAGACAGCCCAGTAATCCAGCAAGGTGACTCCCAGATGAATACCTGTGGACCTAACACCCTTAGAGGGTCACAAGGGAGAAATCTCCCACTATTGTCTGAGGTTCTGTGTGAAAGGGAAATCTCATGTCCTCATGATATTGTCCAGGACAAGGGTGGGTCCTCTTTGTACTCCACCCAGCCAGTCTCAGGTTCCATGTCACAGAAGCATCACCAGGGGACAGCAGTGCCAGCAGGTGTGACCTAGAGACTGAGGCCTTGGCCTCCTGACTATCTGAGGGCCCTGCATAGGCACCCTGGGCTCCCTCGTGCCAGCGCACCCCTGGGAAGAGGTCCCTACTCACTCGGGGCTGAGAACCAGTGTGCATAGCACATCACCACCAGACTAATAAACCACCCACATAATTTGAGAGGGGAAAGGAACTAATGAGATTTATTTTTAATTAGTTGCTGAACTTTCGGACCTCCAAGTCTTCATAAGTGAGGCTGCTGTTTACATGTCTCTGTAATGGCCACTGCTGTGGCCACAACTCTTTGGTCTGGACCCACATGCAGATGCGTCATGAGAGCGAATCCTACATGTTGGTCTGCGGCCCCCCAAGCATGGTATGGTGCACCCATCACCCACTTGGGTTGGAGGTGGGGGAGCCTTAGTGGCAAATTCACACCTCAGTCTCTCAATGACCCATCCCAGGTCGTCATATACTGCACAGCAGAACTACCCTGATTCCCCCTTCCCCTTATTCGGTTGGCAAGGATGCTGCCTTTCCAGGAGCCAGACTTGGGGTGAGTGGTGCTAGGGACTCCAAAGGTCCTGAAGGTAACCCCCTCATGACCCCCACCCCCCATCTGTCTGAAGCGGGGTGGGGGTGGGCCAAAGAAATGTCCTAGCTACCTGCAGGCTCGCCTCAGCACCCAGATGTTCAGAGCCGTCTGAATGCTGCGTCTACTCAGCGCCTCTCTAATAAACAGGTGTTGGGAGAAGGAGAGCAGTAATTAAGTTAATGCAGTGGAGAAAAGAAAGGAAAATGGTTTTTATCAGTCGATGTCACACGATCAAGACTTCTAATAAAGATGGAGTGGGATAGAAAAATACAGAGAATGGTCCCTCGTAGAGCTGAACCAATTAATCCGTATTCATTACACATTGGATTTTTTAAATGCCCTCATATGCGTCCCTTACCGGAGGACTTTAGGAAGGACTCGGCAGGGCATGCTCCTCTTTCATGGCCTGCTGTCCTTTGGTCGTGCTGTTTAGAAGCATGGACTCCCAAGGGCAAAGGGGAAGACAATTCACCCCAGCTCAACCGCATGAGCCCCACATGAAATCCTGTATTAGCAAATAAGTCGGTTTTGATTTTTTTTTAATTATGTGTGTCATCTGTGCTTTCACATTGCAGCGATGGGTGTTTACCTCGGTGATTTCTAACATGTAACACTTTCTGTTCTATTCAGACACGCAAGTATAACCGCTTTTCAACTTCTTTGTTCTTAGATAAAAAGGAAATTGATCTTTATCTCGTTTCCATTCTGCTTTTTTAAACCCAGCGAATGCTGCTTCCGGGAGTGGGTGGTAGAGATGTGATGTTTCCATGGCTTCTTTCATTTTCTCCCTATGAAGGAAGTTTCTGGAATGCTGCTGCTGCTGCTGCTGCTGCTGCTGCTGCTGCTCCTGCTGCTGCTGCTGCTGCTGGCCCTGTCTTACCTCTATCTGAGTCATAAACTTTAGAAGTCTATGATACAGAAACCATGGAAAAGAAACAAATGTGCCTCAAGATTTAAAGCCAGCAGCGTCCACTCGCTTCCATGCAGGTCCCCAGACTTGCAGAAGTCCGAGTCCATGTCCTCTCACCGGGCAATAGGGTTGGCGTGCACACTGAGGCCATGATCATGTCCACGCTGACAGGCACCAGGGACCCTTACTTTCTGGCCCACCCTTGAAGCAAGTTTCACCCTTCACCCACAGGGAGCCATCTCTTCCCAGCAACCCAGCCCAGGGCCATATGTTCAAGTCAACTAAAATCAGTCACAAGATGCCCTGGTCTGGTGTCCACACCACAATATACACAGCCCTGCAGTGGTGCCCACAGAGAGCTTTCATAGCCTGAAAACCCCAATTTCCCATAACTACTGCCACAATTTAAGGGGTGTCCTCCAGCCTGGGGAGGGTACACATGTTGCTATAACCCAAAGAAGCAAGGTGTCAGAGATGATTCCCTGGGAGCCTGGCTATTTCCCCTAAGGAACTTACTACTTCATGCAGTCCATAACTGTTTTGCCTGAGATCCAGACTCTGTTACCCTTCTTGAGACATTGCTGGACAGACAGACAGACACTTCAGTTCTCATGGAACCCATACTATAGTCAAGGAGAAAGACCATTACAACGTCAAGTGTATGTAAGCTGCTGGGAGCTGCGGAGGAGAGTGAACCAGGGAAGGGAAGGGACGCTGAGCAAGAAGCAAAGCAGGCTGAGGTCGGAGCGCGGAGCCCCTCGGCGGGAAGGCCGGTCCCAGCAACACAGTGCTGGCCGCCATGCTCTGGTGTCTGATGGATTCCTGTGTCTCCTAAACAAGGGATGGCATTCCCTACTAACTTGACCCTTCCAGGCCACCTTATACAGAGCAGGGATAATAAGAGAAGGGTCATTTCCCTGTTCCAGCATGTGCTCTGTCACTCAGCCTCACAAGTAACTTCAGGGTGTCCCTATAGCTTCGGAGATGGCTGAGCCAGGAAAGGCACTTGATGCCAAGTGTGAGGTCCCACGATTAATCCCTGGGAGCCACGTAGCAGGGGAAAGCCAGCTCCAGGAAGTTCTTCTCTGACTTCCTAGCATACAAATTCTGTAGTGTGCACATGAAGACACACACACACACACACACACACACACACACACACGCGCACACGCGCGCACACACACACACACACACACGCACGCACGCACGCGCACGCACACACGCACACATACACGCACATGCACATGCACACGCACGCGCACACAGAAAGAGAGAGACAGAGACAGAAAGACAGAGAGAGAGAGACAGAGAGAGATGGAGATGAATGTAAGAAACGAATCCCAGCATGCCCTTCTCCCCATGTGGAAGTACTCTTGGAGGAACTGGGCGACAGAACTAACAAGGATGAGGAAAATGGCTGCCCTCACAAGTCTGAGGTTCTGCTTGGTGGGAAACGGTACCAGTGTGAGCAGCAAGACTCTTTCATAACATGTTATATTTATGACCAAAGTTAAGCATGGGGGGGGAGCGTTTATCTTCAGTAGGCAAAGTGAGAGACATTCTCATTTGAGCTACGTTCCTGGGACCGCTGGGAAGGAGATCATCGGGGCGGGGTGAGGGCTGTGTGAAGGTCCTACAGCAGGGGCAGGCATGTTGTGCTGCAGGCATAGGGTAAGGAAGACAACGGACACACCATGCTGAGGATGGGGAATGGTGGGAGATGGGGTCAGGGGTGAAGCAGGTCAGACTGCAGCAAGAGCCTTTTGGGAGAGCAACTTTAAAACATCTCTCTGTTATGATTTGGATGTGAATGTCCCCTACGGTGGCGTTGTTCTGGAAGGCTGCAGAACCTTTGAGACCTAGGACTGGCTGATGTGAGAGTGAACCTGCTTCCGGCTGGAGCTCTCTGCTGAGGTGGAGACAGGCTCTCCCCCACCACCAGAGGCAGCGCTGTCTGGCTATTGTGGCAGCCCTTCCAAGAGGAGCTGTATCCTTTGAACCAGGAGCCAAATCATGCCTCTTCTTTCTTATATTCATTCAGTCTTGTCACTGAAAAAAGCAAATAGCACGTGACCTTCAGTGACTCCCAAGAAACATTCTCCAAGTCCGCTGGGGCTGTGGTTATGCTCACTGTACCCTGGTTACTAGTGACAGAGTGGCCATGTATTGCCAGGGCTCCCTGGATGTCAGAGTCTGGGCACCAGGTAAGAAACCGGTTGAGGGGGGAAGAGCTCCTCACCCTTTAGAGACATACAAGACTCATATACAGTAGCTGTTTCTGCCCATCCCAGAGCAGAGTTATTGATTCTGCGGGAAATAGAACACAATTATTTTTGAAAATAGATGGCATATTTGTCTATCTTCTGCAGCAGCTCACACTCCAATAGATAAAGTGTCAGGAGAAAAATCAAAGAAAATGGAGGTGTCCATGACTCAGATAGATTTTTTTTTAATATTGGCAATACACAAACAACTAGCAGAAAGGGTAAAATGAACAGTTCAAAAAAAAGCTGAGAACCAAGGCAGAGTTCTAAAAGGATGTCCTCACTGCAAGAAGCTAGTAGTGATCTAAGGTAAGACAGACAGCCAGGGTGGCCCGGTGGCCATTTCTCTCTGCTTGGCTAAGAACTAACAAACGTCCCTTGAGGCAACACCATGGTGAACCAACCAACCTCCACGCAATGGAGGAGGAGGACTCTACCTGTCCAGTCCCAAGAAGGGACCTGGGATGCATGCTGGGCCAGAGGTCAGGATGCCTGGTCATTTGGGGGCAATCTTCTTAGAATGGTTGGTCTGTTTATATTTTGCCACTGACCTAAAAGCAATGGAGCCATCTGACCTTGAACTAGATGCCCGAGCCAGAGCAAACCTCTCTCCCTTTAAACTGCTGTACTCTCATTATTTGTCACAGCAATGACACACCCGAGTGACACAGTGTTAGGGACTCACACAGCTGTGGCCTTGGGCCAGAGACACCACTGAGCTCTGGGGCTTCCTCGGCTGTGGTACCCTCTAGACACCCGGCCGGACACACCTTGACCTCTCTCACCTGTGTGTATCCTCAGGTGGACCTTAAGGTGGTGGGAAGTCCGGAAGGTCTTCCCACAGTACGGGCAGTCCTTCATGGTCGAGCCCAGGTTCCTGTCTCGAAGCAGCGCCTGCTGCTGGACGCCGCCGGCTCTCCCGGCCTCCTCGCCGATGTCTGCAGTGGATGAGAAGTGTTCTCACATCACTTCAGCACATGTCAGAAGATGTTCACACCAAAACTGCTAACACCACACAAAGTTAAACATGTCAATACTACACCTGTCTATTTCATTCTTTGAATCTGACAGAATGCTGACAATTCATGTATTTTCTTGTTATTCTCTTAAATTATTTCATCTTTCCTATCATCATTTTAAGCAGCATATGGTACCTTTATATTGAACTGAATTAAACAAGAGAAGAAACAGCTGTGTCAGCAGCTGGTTTGATTTCTTCTTTTTGCTTAGTTCCTATTAAATATTTTTTTTCTAAAAGTTTAAAAATGTGGGCACTGGTGGAATTCGATTAATTTGTAATATAGGCTGGCTGGAAAGTTCACTCCAGGATCAAAATTACATTTGCAGCTTAGCCGATAACAAGGGGGTGGGGGGAGTGTCTCGGCCGACTCCTGAGACAAGCAGACACGCGGCTATTTCGGGACAGGAAAGAAAATCATCCCAGAGCGAGCGCTGCTTCCTTGTAGAGTTGTACCCATCCCTGACTGGAGGAACCGCGTGAAAGGGGGAAGAGAAAGGATGGAAATGCAGTTCCACAATTAGCCCATGATAAACACACAGTGACACATTCAAAGGCGTGTGCAGAAGCTCAGCTTCCAAACTCCCATAAACTCAGAGCACTGCATTTAAATCTCTGTGCCGTGACTTGAGAAGTCCCTCCGTAAAGTATCAATACAAATTTCCCAGCCTGCTGTTATTTGTTATGTAGCCCAAACCATTAGAAAGTGGAATAAAATTTACATATGGCTGCCTTTTGCACAGAAATGATAGCACATAATAGTAAATAAAACTGAAACTATCTAGTGTTTGGGGGGGGTGTTGTTGCAATACCCAGGGCCTGACATCATGGCGCCATCCAGGTGACATCTACAGAGTAGAGCAGACCTTGAGCATCGGTGCCTTTGAGGAGGGGAGGCAAGAGAGCCCTCTCTGGACTCACTTCTCCCGCCTCCCTGTCTTAGGCCTCCCTGTCACCGCCCCCAGGCCCACATTCCTGGGGCTGGGAGGGTCCCTGCCACAGCCTCCAGCCTGCCCTTTAGGCATTGTGGCCAATGCCACCATGAACAAGAACAAGGGGACCTTCTGAGATAATGAGCAGATCTGTGAGTTCTGCTGAGCTGAGAATAAATAAGATTTGTACCTTCCAAGCGATGGGAAATGCAAACTGCTTTTATTCTGCAACATCCGTTGCTGCTGCTCTCTGCTAACGGCCGAAAGGGACAGACTTATAGACCATGAACGAGATGAAGGCAAACACACTTAATTCTTATTTGGATGTTGGCTCCCGGCGACTGTGAAAGCGCCCTGGCTTTCACATCTTTTCTGCCTCTGGACCATATGTGAGCAGATCACCACCCCAGAAAAGTCCACTGAAGGCCTCCTTCTAATCCAATTCTCCCCAACTCCCCTGTCACTGTTGGAAGACCCATTTGGAGTGTACAATTACTCAGAGGGTGTTTTTTTTTTTCTCATAATTTTTTACAAACAGGAGGAATAGGTTTACCCGGATCCAGAACTCTTACCCAAAGCCTATCAGCTCACTGAGCTCCAGAGTTTTGGCATTCCAACAACCATGAGAAGCACCCAAAGATGACTTATGGATAAGGATGAAAAGCTCAGATAGTGTGGCGAGGCTGGGTCACGCAGGCCCCCACGCGATGTCTCCCCAGGGATCGTTCATGAAGTGCAGGCTGAGTCTACCCAGAGTCTTCCTTTGGCTATGGTGGGGAAAGAGCCTGGGGCTTTGTGTATGCTAGGGAGCCGTGCCCACAGCTTCCTGTTTCCTTCTCTGTCTCTCTCTCTCTCCCTCTGTCTCTCTCTCTCTCTGTCTCTCTTTTATTTAAGATTTATCTCTATCTCTTAGTTATAGGTATGTGTGTGCCTGTATGGAGGCCTCTGAATGTGTGAGTAACGGTGCCTGTGAGATCAGAAGAGAGAGAGTGAGCGAGCGAGCGAGCGAACGAGACCCTGGGGCTGGAGCTGCAGGCAGCTGTGGGCTGCCTGACATGGCGCTGAACACGAAGCACAGGTCCTCTGCAAGAGCAGTGTGTAAGCCATGTCTCCAACCCTGCTCTTCTCTCTCTCTCTCTCTCTCTCTCTCTCTCTCTCTCTCTCTCTCTCTCTCTCTCTCTCAACTCACAATCTTCCTGCCTCAGCCTTCTGAGTGTTGGGATGACAGGCCTGAGCCACTGCATGCACTCCAGCTGAATTTGCACAGCACACATATCCCCTCCTGGTCCCCACCCTGCTCCCCCTGCTCCCCCTTCCACAACATTCGCCCACCTTAAGTCACTCAGACTTTGACAAGTACCACCTGGAGACAAATCAAGACACCGGATTCAAGTCTGGAGGCCAACGGCCAAAGGGCCACTTTTTAAAATTATAAGGGTGTCAGGGACACGGGTGTCCCAGGCTGGAGTCTGGGAGGTGTAGACCTCTAAAGGCAGATTCCTGCAAGGCCGCTTGTCCCATGAGCCACCCATCAGCCTCTCCCAGCAAAGTCCAAGTGTGAAGGACATGGCAGTCGTGGAATAAAAGCTGTGCACATGCTGAGGAAGGGCCTATTCCTACTGGAGCCTTTGGTGAGGACTCACCCGAATATTCTAGATAAATATGGAGAGAGACAACATGCCACCCTGGAAGGCTCTACAGAAGTTTCGATGACCTGTGCCTCGCTATATGTCACTCTAAGTGATGGCCCGTATCTGTTTCTCTTTTATCCTTCTATCGTGGATATGTGTGGTCCAATAAAAGGAATAAATTTGTAAGATAAACAGCTTTCTTTGCAGATTTAAGAGTTTAATTTTCACTTTACGCAGAAACGGTTTTTTCTCCGGGAGGGCCAGCAGGCCTATGGCGTTTACTCTTAGACTAATCCTTCTAGAAAAACAAACTCTGAGCCACAATGAAGAGGAATGGTGGGTGGTCCCAGGAAGTGTCCCCAGAGATGGGAAGCCAAGTGCAAGGGAGTCTGGGAAAACTCTACAGTCTCTGCCCAGTGCACACACACACACACACACACACACACACACACACACGGGGCCGTGGGGAAGAATCCTGTCCTGACCAGTACTCAGATGGGAACGCGTGAACATGAACACACTAAGCTGCACTCAGCCCCAGAAGCCAAGAGTTTTGGAAGACATGTGGCCCCTGATGCTCACGCTGCTCAGAGTACAGAAGTAGACACAGTGTCCCTCTGCCACCCATCCTGCTACACCCTACCAACAATGCACGGTGTGGCTGCAGACCCCTGAAACCTATCATTCCAGAAGCCTTATAAAATGGCCTCTGTGGCCACTTGTCAAATGGTTAGTGAGTTGTCAAATGGTTCAAATTTTTAGAAGATTGAAAAATATTATCTACGCATTTATTATGTAGTGTGTGTGTACCCAGAAGTGCACATGAATGCCAAAGCATGCCTGTGACCTTTAGGGCACAGCATGCATGAACTCATGAGTTAATCTCTCCTTTCTACCTTGTGGGCCCTGGCTATCAAAATCAGGCTGTCCAAAGATTAGATGGAGCTCAAGGAGTCTTTAGAAGAATTGAGAGAAGGATTGAGGACCCTGAAGAGGATAGAAACTCCACAGGAAGGCCAACTAACCTGGACCCTTGGGTGCTCTTAGTGACTGAGCCACCAACCAAAGAGCACACATGGGCTGGGGTGGACCTAACCACTACCCCATGCCACCCCAACCCCCACACATATGTAGCCAGATGTGCAGCTTGGTCTTCATGTGGGTCTCCCAACAACTAGAGCAGAGGTTATCCCTAAAGCTGCTGCCTGTCTGCGGCGTATGTTCACCTAAACGGGCTTCCTTGTCTGGCCTCAGTGGAGGAGGATGCACTTAGCTGAGCAGAGACTTGATGTGCCAGGGTAGGCAGATACCCGGGGGAGCTCCACCCACTTAGAGGAGAAGGCAGGGAGATGGGAAGAGGGACTGTGGGATATGGGGACTAGGAGGGGGCCAGCAATTGGGATGTAAAAGTGAATTAAAATAGAACACCAGGCTATCAGGCTCTGCAACAAGTGCCTTGACTTAGTAAACCACTTCAGTGGCCCTCATCCTTTATTTCTCTCTCCTTCAACTGGCAGCATTTCTTTTCCCTCCTATAAAACACTCCCTCCAAGTGGACAAGAGGACAGACTTGAATTTGCCACCTGGTCCTCTGTAATCCTCTGGCAAGGAGGGATAGCCCTGCCTGCCCTCTACCACAACAGCACAGAGGAGACTGGCCTGTGAATTCTGTATCGCTTCTCGGTGAGCCTGACTAACACAGGACCATCTTTCCCAAAGCAGTGCCATGCGCAGACGCTGCAGACAACACTCCTGGGATGCATGAGCTGTGCTTGGTACCACCTCAGGATTTCAGAGACAGGCATGCGATGCCTTTGCTGGCTTTCCCTATAAGCGGAAACCGCTGGTTCACACGAGGAGAGAGGACCACGGCATCTCAAGTTGTGTTTCAGTAAAGTTATTTGGGGGTAAAGGTCACTGAGTGACTTTCCTAATTTTATCTTCTCGAGGTCAGACACCATGTGTCCTGCTTTCCACTTGTGTCAGCCGTTCTAAGCCTCTGTGGGTTGGGTGAGGTCAGCTACCAGGGTAGACAGTAGCATGAGAAAGGCTCCTGTACCTAGGTACTATACCTTACTATCTTCATTATCAGAACCATAACTGCAGGCCCAGAGATCCAAGGCTTATAGATGCTCTGCAAGCCTAGTTCTCTGAGATCAACCTTGAGGTTGGCTAGCTCTCTTGTTATATACCATGACATGATTTTTCATTCATGAGGACCTTGTGCATGATACTCTAAATCTCACCCATAGATAATATATTGGGAATTTAAATTTTTGGCTTATAGAAAATATTTTGTATGTTAAAGGTAGATTTTCCTATAGGTTGTCCTAAAACAATAGGCTTCCTTGATATATTAAAAGTGGTTCGGGCAGAGAGATGGCTCAGCAGTTAAGAGCACTGACTTCTCTTCCAGAAGTCCTGAGTTCAATTCCCAGAAACTACATGGTGACTCACAACCATCTGTAATGGGATCTGATACCCTCTTCTGGTGTGTCTGAAGACACCTACGGTGTACTCATATACATAAAATAAATAAGTAATTCTTAAGAAAGAAAAGAAAACAAAAGTGGTTCATTTGCTCAAGCAGCTCCTAGAAGATACGAGTTGGGTGTGGGGTCTTTCCATTCCCGTATGTGCAATGTCTGGCCGTCCCTAGGCAAGTCTCTCATCCCTCTCTGGCCTTGGTTTCTTGCTCTGTGGATAGAGGGGATGAAGAGGGCGAAACCGCCTGGATCTTTCAGCTCTGATTTCCTGTGGTGCTGTGACACTGGAGAAGCCCCTAGCTCACCCCAGGCTGTCTCTGTCCACTGCCTCAAGTCACCTGCCCTGGCTCCCACAACCTAGAACAAAGTAACATACCAGGGGTTACAGCTAAAATATACAGGGGAGGAAACTTCGTAAAGGACATGTCCTTCGTGGACTACATTTCCCAACTTTCCTTGTGCTAGGTTGACACCAGGTGACCGGTTTCAGCCAATGAAGGAAGGGGGAATAGCAGAGCAGGACTGTGGCAAGCACACTAAGGCACCTTCCACCTCAGCGCCTTGTTATGCAAGAGTTGAAATGGTAACATCGAGATGTGGGACACATGGCCAGCCTGGTATGAAGGAGAAATAACCCTTGGTAACATTATGAAACAGAGATTTGGAGGGTGGTGGTCAAGAACCGATGATGGCTACATCTCGGAAGAAGAGGCAGGAAAAATAGACTTAAAAGACCAGAAAGTCTGTTATGAAATTGTGTCTTCTAGATATGGTAGGGAAGCCACACCTGTGAGATCTGAACAGTGTAACTGCCTCAGCAAGAGCTAAATAATTATCCCATTTGTGGCATGCCAACACGGAATTGGGAAATTTCAAGAGTTTCCACCCATGGATGAGAAGACACAGGCAACCATGGACTTTGGAGACAAGGAGAATTAGTCTTTCCCAGGGATGAGCCCCTGAATGGTTATCCAATACCAAGTGGTCAGCCCTAAAACACACACATGCAAGCAACATTAAACAGTCTCAGCAGGTTTCATTTACACACACACACACACACACACACACACACACACACAGCAAAAATAATTAAAGAAAGAAAGACCATGAATTTGAAAGGGAGCAAGGTGGGGCCATGGGAAGTAGTTGGAAGGAAGGGAGATATAATTACAATTTAATTAAATATTAAAAACTCAAAAGAGAATTGGCCAAAGTCTTCTGGGTTTATATCAACTTTTGAAATAGTCCTATTAATCAAAGAATGGGGGAGGGGAGAATCTTGTTGAATTGTGCATGAATCATCAGTAAAACCCAGGCAGCCTGACCCTTTATACCCTTCAGAATACAACTTAGAAAGACTGCTTAGAGATCTCTAGTGATGGTGTAGGTGACAACAAGTACAGTGAAGTCTCAACACACAGTGAGAGTGGGTTCTCTGGCCAGCACATGTGGAGCAGGGCTCCCTGCATCCCTGAGCATGCACCCCTTCATTTTGCAACACGCCTTGCTACAGTAAACTCTGCAGAACTTCTAGTGTAACAAAAGCTACATTTCCAGAGATGATCTAGCAGCTAACTCCGAAAGTCTAAATGTGCAAAGAAATCTCAAAAACACATTTCTCTCTATTAACAAATGACGAGGCAGGGGGACTTTGTGGAGACTGAGAGCGGTGGTCAGTCCATTCGGCAGGTCCCTGAGATGTCACATCTTTCCTAATGTCCTTGCCCATATATGCCAAGGTTTTCAGAGCTTTTTCTGTGTGTGTTGGGGTGGGGGATACAAACAAACCAAAAACCTAACACCTTGGAGAATATCTAGAGAAGTGCAGAGTTCCTCTTCAAAGCATAATACTTTCCTTTATGTTAAAAGCTTTAAAGTTAGCAGGCTCTAATAAAGCAATAAGCGTGTGGGCTGGAGTGTTGGCTCAGCTGTTAAAAGCACTTACTGCTCCTGTCGAGGACCTGAATTCAATTCCCAGCACCCACATCAGCCAGTTCATGCCCACCTGTAACTCCAGCTCTAGGGGATCTAATGGCCTCTTCTAGTTTTCAAGACAGACAGACAGACAGACAGACACACACACACACACACACACATGTATATATGGCATACATTCACATAAAATCCCTATAAATTAACTAAAATATAAATAAACAAATATTAAGCAATGCTAATTGTGATAAAGATTCTGGGGTGGGAAAGTGAGCCTTCTATTTCTGAAAAATATTTAAAAACTAATGTATAGACACACAAGTGGTAGCAACACAACGGTAATGATTCCACTGAGCTCCTGAGAGACACGATTCTTACAGTGGGTCAGAATTAACTTGTTTCTCTATTGTTTTTATTAAAGCTTACTAATGGCCATACATAGTCATGTTCAACAGCTAACCAAAATATGGATGGGTGAAAACTGTGTTTAAATTAAAAGGGTTTGGGGGGTTGCTGTGTGTGGGTGTGTATGTTTTAAAGAACACTGACCTTCCTATTGGGTTCTTGGGTCTGGGGCAGCAGGCGAGCCTCCAGAGCCCGTGAGGTGAGGATGCAGGAGCCTCTCGGTGGCTCCACCACTCACCTGTAACTGCAACTCAAACAGCACAGCTCAACTTGACTGCCTGGCAAAGCAGGGCTTCCGGAATCGGGAAGACGGGTCATTAAAAGACTGAACTTTTTTTTTTTTTAAAGAAAGAAAGTATCAGATACTAGGACTTCAAATCACTTCTCCAATGCAACATTTTGATGAATTCGGAGATGAATGGGCAACACATGGATTAAATTTCCCTTAAGATACACTTGAGCTTTAAATCAAGCACTGTGGGCCAGATGTATTTCTGGTTTTACCTAGCCCACAGTTCTTTCTTAGTGGTCAGAGAGGGAGTCTGAGGGACTTGCCGGCCACTTGCTGTGACTGAGCCACCTGTGGGGTGGGGTCTTTTCTGATCCACTGATGCTGCTAACAGTACCCCTGTAATCCTCCGGCTGCCCCTCCTTCTGTGGGCCTGGAGGCTCCCACAGGCTGTGGGCAGCATATCAGTTACCATAATGTCTGCAACCAAAATCCTGTGCAGAAACACCTGGAGAGGGGGAAGCTGCCTGTCTCTTGGTTCGCAGTTTCTGAGAATCTCAGTACATCCTGGCTTGAAAGTGTGGCAGCGTTCTCAGAGTTGGGAAGGCACTGTGGAGGCTCCTCGTCTCACCAGGGGCCATAACAAGGGGCCGTACTGTAACTTTCTAAGACTTACTTTCCCAAGGAACTACCGCCGTGAGCCAGTGCCCCACCTCCCCAAATAGCATCACCAGACCGTGAGCAAGGCTTCATACATGAACATATGAGCTTATGAGACATTCTAGATTCAAGTTGTGATTACTGGGCACTCAGTCTGAGGTGGTGGGAACTTACTGTGATTGGCACTGTAGCAGGCAAGGTTTGGGGTCCAGAGCATTTATCTGAGACAATGCATTCATTAGGTGCGGGGTGTCCTTTGGACTCTGCACGCCCACTCTTCGCTCTGGCCGGGTGAGGGACAGTGAGCTGGAGACCACCCACCAGTAGGGGAGCAGAGCAAAGGAGGCTCATCCATGAATCTGGGCTAAGGGAGCAGAAGCTGGTACCTGAGTGAGGCTGGGGAAGTCCTTCCTGAGAGCTGTCACCTCCCAGGAAACCTTCTGCCTCTTATGGAGGGTAACTCACTGCTCTTTCTAATCACGTGCAATCCTACCGGATCCCCAAAGCTCTGCCCAGGTCATGCCGCCCAGGTGGAGCCTCATCTGCATCCCCGCCTTTCTCCTCTCCATCCCTCCTAGACAGACTGTCCTTGAAGCTTCCCTCCGCTGGCCCTCTTCCTGGAGCTCCCTTCCCAGAATCCGCAAACGTACTACTTCTTGCTTTCACCCCGCATCACCTCCAAGGGAAGCCATGACTTCGGAAGCACATGACAAGTGGCCTGGACATCCAAGTGCTTACTGTCCTTTCCTTCCCTCCAGCAGGGAGGGAACAGAGGCAGACTGCCATCATTCAACATTAGAACCTTGGCACATGGTGGAGACTAAAAAATAAAAAAAAACTTCTAGGAATGAACAGGAGTTGGCACAGACCTGCAAGGCCAGCTACTCAGAAGCTAGGGCAGGATGATCTCAGGTTCAAAGTCAGCATGGGCAGCTTGGAAAGACCCTGTCTCAAACTAAAAAGTAAATAGAGAGCCGAGGCAGGGGGGTAATTCCGTGGTAGAACATTTATCTATGATGCTCAGAAGGTAAGAAATTCACATACTAAGACGTCCCCTTGACTGGCGCTGCTTCGACAGCCCAGCAGGAAATGGCTAGAGACATCACAAAGGCAGATATTCTTTCTTAGTCATCTGTGATCTGTTCTCTATTATAATTACTTGAAAATATTCGTGGTGCTTTATTTATTTTATTTTATTTTTTTAAATTTGAGGGCTCCTATTTCAAAAGAAGGAGGATGAGGAGAGAAATGAAGAAAAAACAAAGATGACAGAAAACTATAGAAAGCTCTACTTTCAGCACACTGTAAATTCCCCAAAGATTTCTATATAATTTATTTTCCTAAGAGGGGGAAAAACACGGCTTTTAAGATCCTCTTAAGATAATTTACGGCCTCTTCTCCTTGGGTGGGGTAGAGAGCAGGTCGGAGCCCTCACTGGAGGAATTCTTTCCTCGGGCAGCTGTGACTGAGCTGGACACATCTTCGCTAAAATCCATTTGGTCAGTCGCCATAACTTGTGGAGCTGAGTGTCCTCCTGGGGATTGCACCTACTGAAAGGAGGAAGGCTGGATTGGAGACTGTGCATCCCCTGGAGACGTGTCATGCCATATTCTTTCTTAAACAAAGAAGACATCGTAAGCACCTTGCAATATCTTTCATTTAATAGTTGGCAGAAGGCGAGTCCCTGGTGAACGCTGGCCTGTGTCTTTCTCTTTAACCAGCTGAGTGATCCAAGCTTTTAATATAGCCGTTCCAATTATTGTAAAAGTCATCTGGTACCTTATAACCACAAATATTGACAGTTTATTGCACAACACATTCCTGACATTTGAAGGTCACACCATACATAATACATAGTCTTTTATAAAAGTGTCTGGAACAAAGAGATACATGATAAGCAATTACCTCTCCCAGCTTGTATGTATGTACAGTTCGGGGCTGACTCGAGGCTGCATGGGAGGCACACACACCATTTTAAATAATCTATTAAGGCAGCACAGAGGCAGTCATGATGGATAATTATGAAATGTCTCATGTACACGCCTCTGTCAGACTGGCTGGAAGGGCATAAGGTCTGGGCAGTTCTCATTTGCTGTGGTTTGGGTTACAATGCCATGTTGGGGCACAGTCCTGCTTTGCTTCACAATCAGATCCCCCCCAAAGCCATTATTCATAAAAGGCACATGGTATGTTCTTGTTCTTCATACTGGCTTATGTATAGTTGAAAGAAATTTAACAACAACAACAATTACTACTACTACTACTACTACTACTACTACTACTACTACTACTACAGGTCCAGTGTTAAGGTCCATACACTTGCCAGGGCGCTGGCCAGAGTTCTGACCATGCAAAGAAGGAAGCCCCTTCCCCGGGACTGCCATCATAAAGACAGTTGGCCCCCTGATACTGACTTCAGCACAGGGCGGGGGGTGGGGGTGGGGGGAGTTACACAGCTGCCAGGCTTGGGTGAACGTCAGGACGAGAAGGGAGTTTCAAAAGACTTGGCTCATGTTGAGTGTGGTGGCTCATAACTGTAATCCCAGCACTTGGGAGGTAGAGGCAGGGGGTGAATCAAGAGTTGGAGGAATGTCTGGATTACATAACAAGGCCCTGCTCCCATCAAACAAAAGCAAATTAAAAAAAAAATAAAACAACAACCCCCCCCCCCAACTGGTTTATACTGAGGCTGCTGCAGAATTCTCTGGAAACACTGGGGTGAAGAAAGTACTAGTTTTTGTTGCTCCATCTCCAGCAGTGTTTCTGCTTTGGCCACAGTTGTAACTTCCACAGTTATATTGGGTGGATAGGTTTGCAACACGGATGGAACAGAGAGGATTTTGCAATACAAAAGGCCCCAGGTAAAAACAAAGTGCCAGGCAGGTCTAGTGGCACCTGCCTATAATCGCAGCCCTCAAGATAGACTGAGGCAGAAGACTAGGGCTAGCCTGGGACTACTTAAGGAACTGAATGCTGACCAGTGACACAGCAAATGCCTGTCCCCCAAAACAAAGCAAAACAAACCAAACCAAATTGAAACAAAAAGCCCAGAAAAGCCAAGTTCTACCAATTCCTAGGTGTGCAGAACTGAGCAAATCAGTTAACCTTTCTAAGGTTCCATTTTCGTATCTGCAAAACCGAGTAATTGTGATAATTCATAACCTAATGGCCCGGACAGGATAGGGAAGAGACATCTCCTATCACAGAGCTTGGAAGATGCTCCACAAATGGGGGCTCTTAACATGAGCAACACCAGAAGGCTAAGCTACAGGATAGAAGCTTCAGGGTGACCTGAGGCCTCTCCCCCTCGGCCCTGACCCATGGAATGGCACACAATCCAACTCCAGAACAGGGATCTTGCGTTTGTTTCCTGAGAAGTCCAGGTTGGAACAGGCTCTGCAAAGCTCTTAAAACCCGGCAATTCTCCCAAGTTAACAGCGGAAAAACAATTCAGGCTGCAATTGAGCTTCGCATAGATGACAATCTTTAATCACAGATGAAGCGGCAGGTCATTAGAATCCACGCCGAACTCCCTTCCAGACGATACGAGCGGCTGGCGTCTAGTATATAGATGCGTGTATGTGACCACAAATGTGTGTGTGTGTATTTAACACTGTATTAAAATAATCTGTGTGTGTGTGTGTGTGTGTGTTTAACACTGTATTAAAATTATCACCAGATCCTTGAAGCATCAAAAGCCCCTCCAAAAGTCATTTCCTTTAGGCTTTTGTAATCAGTGTCCTACATTTAAGATACAGGACCAAAATGATTCCTGTACAGATGATGTGTCTATTAGCATTTATGGCAGGAGAAAAGCTTCCTTAGAAAGAGCCTGTTTTTGCATCTGAAAAGCATTCCTGTTAGGATGTGTGTGTTTCTTTAAGAAGCTATTCTGTTTTAGAGGGTGGCAGTAAGACAGGGTGCCACGTGACCGGGAGGTTGCTATGGTAAATATGCATTTTTTATTGAAGAGTAAACAGTGGCAGAAAACAAGTGTCAATTGCCAGCGCTGAAGTTCCTGCCATCTCTGAGCTCTGTGGACCTCTCGCCCTCTTAATTTGAGAATCTTTATCAGAGAGACATCATCACTAGATCAAGATTTAAAATTGTTTTGAACAAATGCCCGTCTCCTTAATACTATATAGTGGTAAATATTTTGTCTGGCACATAAGAATTAGAAATAGCAACAACAGCAGCTCTACCCAGGGTGTCGGTAGAATGATTCTCTTGCATGCTTCAGGCTCTGGGTTCGATCCTCAGCAATGTAAAAGAAAAGAGAAAAACTCTACCAGCTCTGTCTGTCTCCCACAGCACACAGATCTGCGTCCCCCCCACCCCCCAGCTCTGACTCAGGGCCAAGGCCCTGTCTGCCATCCTGGTACTTGCAGACACATGGTGGACATGGCGTGTGTCCTGTGAATGACCCTCGTGGGAAGGCCGAGTTCCCAGGCCTCTCAGAGGGCAGTGAGTCTCAGCCAACATGACTGCCACACTTGCGTTAGGTCCCTCTCCTCCCTCTTGCAACAAATGGCTGGAGGTTGAATTTATTCTGGTAGCTCTTTGTTAAATCTTTTTATTGGTGGGAGTGGGGGCGGGGCTGGCATGTGGCAGGGTTCACACATAAAATCCAGAGGACAAGTCTGTGGAATCAATCTCTCCCTCCACATTTATGTGGATAGCTGTGATTGAACTCAGGGTACCAGGCCTGTGTGGCAATCATGTTTACCCACTGGGCCTTATTCCTAGCCCTATTTCTGGTAGTTCTTGACAATTTTGTTTCACTCTGATATAGCCACAAACCTGGCCTTCCTCAATTATAAATCAGCCCACATCCTGCCCTGATCATAATGACTGACAGTTCCAGTCCCTTCCAGAGTGAGTCCCTGACTAGTTTCTCCAGCCAGGTACAGAATTCACTCTCCACCCTTCCAACACCGGCTCTATGTGTAGCATATCAGATTGCAGAGGAATGTGCCGGAACTCTCGGCTCCAAGCGCAGCACAGAGTGGACACACATTCAATGCTAACCTGTGCCACACATGAGGGAACAGAGGCACGAATCAGTGAGCCCGCATGCTCCAGGTCTGGCTTTCTGGGAAGCACTGCAAGTAGGAAGACCAAACTTACATATCCTTTCTATGGTTGTGGATAAAAGAACCACACACCAGTGGATTCTTAAAGGCACCTTTCTGTCCCTGCCTGTAGCAGGGGCAGGACATGAAGCCCTCCTGCCCCCCTCACCCTCCATGTTCGAGGGCCAGCCAAGCCACAGTGCTGTGTGGCAACTCTCCTGTCCACCTGAAGGGGCCAACTCAGCCCTCGAACAACTGAGCACACCGAGGCCCCCGAGGCCTGGGGTGAGATGGGCTCTCACTCTGCCCTGTACTCACAGACTGCGTGCTGCCCTTCTGCCGGCTGGGACAGAATTGAATGGCTGGGTCCTGGTGCTCATGGTGAAGGAATCTGCTTTCCTTCTGCAATCCTCCGAAGCCAGGGGCTCCGCCACAGCAAGCTCTGGACTCCGACCCTGCCCTGCTGCTCCTGAGCTATTTGTAAATGCTTCTTACCTCTGCCCAGCCTCCAACGTGGCCTCTAAGGTGGGAATCAAGGCACTTGCTTTGCAGTCCCTCGTGAGAGGTAAGTGAGACCAAGATAGGAAAGGCCATCTGGTGGGTTTTTAACATGTAGCCTCCCTTTTGCCACCTACGAGGTCCAAAACACAGTGCAGACAAAGCCAGACAACCAATAAGGTGGCAGTCCATGTAACAGAGTCACACAAGAACACACCAGCTGGCCTGCCCCTCCTCTGTACGGGACAAGTAGTCTCCGTGTTGCTGGAACCACCAGTGTCTGGTGATAGGAAACTCGTTTTTCACACAGTCCTGTGTTCTCTCTGGCTATAACTTAGAGCTTCCTGGGGCATCTGCCTTCACATTCTCCTGAGGTGAATAGGTGACGGGGTGAAGAAGGAAGACCTGGGGAGGGAGGGGACTGGGTGGTGGCAAAGGGAAGATGGCAGGTGGTGACTGCCGTGGCTCTCTGTTCAGTGGCTGGTGTGTGCTGAATCTGCCTCTCAACACTTTGCTTGAGCACTTCATTCATTAGATGGTGAGCAGTCCCAGGGTACCAGTCATGGAAGATTTTATTTCTCTGTCCCAGAAGCCCTCGCTAAAGACTCCTAGGTAAGCCTGTACCCAGCCCCAGGAAAATGCATCTCGAGATGGAGAAGCAAAAAGAATAAAAATAGCTTTAAAAGCAACAAACTGACTAGGAGCTTCAGAGCTGTCTACGGACAGTGGAAGTGACAGGGAATGTGTTGGGGGCTTGTGGGATGTAGCTTGGGAACCCTCCTAGGAATCTTCTCAGTGGAGCCTGGAGACAGCCATACAGCCATCCTCCTGTCCCTGCTGCTCTGAGCCACCTTTAACTCCAGTGGTGAGCTACCATCACCCTCTGGGGAAATCTCCCTCCTGGACCTCAGCATGTCCCCCACTGCCATCTTCCTTCCTGAAAGACCAACCAGCCCCAGCCTCAGCTTCCTGGCTCCCTGTCCAGATTCATTTGTTTCTAGAAGCATTTGTTTAAGAGCAATTCTCTGACCAGATTAAGCTGGGTTTTCTCTGTCGTCTAGAACTTTCTAAATGGCCACCTAAACATCCTTAATCCAAAATTCTTGGTACCAGCAGCATTTCAAAATTGTCATTGTTTTCTCATAATTCTTTAAAAAATAATTATAATCTAGTATAGTCCAGGCTGACCTGGAACTCACAAGACTCCCACATAAGTCTATTGAATTCTGGGATTACAAGCATATACCACCATGCCCAGCTAGAGTACACACACACACACACACACACACACACAGGGGTTAGTTTGGAGACAAGACACAAATCTCAACAGAAAATTCACTGTTTTATATCTATTTTCTAGACACTAGGCTAAAGATAGTATAAAATATTTTAAACTCTCTCCCTCCCTCCCTCTCTCTCCCTCTCTCTCCCTCTTCCTCTCTCTCCCTCCCTCTCCCTCTCTCCCTCCCTCCCTCCCTCTCTCTCCCTCCCTCTCTCTCCCTCCCTCTCCCTCTCTCTCCCTCTCTCTCTCTCCCTCTCTCTCCCTCTCCCTCTCTCTCCCTCCCTCTCCCTCTCTCTCCCTCTCTCTCTCCCTCTCCCTCTCTCTCCCTCCCTCTCTCTCCCTCCCTCTCCCTCTCTCTCCCTCTCTCTCTCCCTCTCCCTCTCTCTCCCTCCCTCTCTCTCCCTCCCTCTCTCTCTCTCTCCCCCTCTCCCTCCCTCCCTCTCTCTCTTTCCCTCCCTCTCTCCCTCTCTCCCTCTCTCTCCCTCTCTCTCCCTCCCTCTCTCTCTCTCTCTCCCCCTCTCCCTCCCTCCCTCTCTCTCTCTCTTTCCCTCCCTCCCTCTCTCCCTCCCTCCCTCTCTTCCTCTCCCTCCCTCTCCCTCTCTCTCCCTCTCTCTCCCTCTCCCTCTCTCTCCCTCCCTCTCTCTCCCTCCCTCCCTCTCTCTCTTTCCCTCCCTCCCTCTCTCCCTCCCTCCCTCTCTTCCTCTCCCTCCCTCTCTCCCTCCCTTTCTCTCTCCCTCTCTTTCTCCCTCCCTCCCTCTGTCTCCCTCTCTCTTCCTTTCTCCCTCCCTCCCTCCCTCTCTCTCCCTCTCTCCCTCTCTCCCCCCCCCCTCTCTCTCTGTGTGTGTAACCGTGTACTCTGTTGGAGAACAAGGTTGGAGAGTTGGTCATCTCCTCCCACTGCGTGGGTCCCAAGGTTTGAACTCCTGTGGTCAGCCTTGGCAGCCAGTGCCTTTAATTGCGCAGTCGTCTTGCCAGTCCATTGTGCAGTATTTTCACTGATTCTTAAACTGCAGCCTGTCATGTACTGATCATGCAATACTGGAGCTCTGCTCAAAACTTCAGATTCCGGAACAAACGTTGGAATTTTAGCTAAGGGACACTGTGTGGCTGATAAGCTGCCTGATTGCTCTCTTCCACTACACTACCTGATCTTTAGACGTTGGGGAGGAGCCATTGCTTTATTCACATATCTCTAGAACTACTGGGCCAGAAAACATTTGCCATGAAGACTGACTAGTGGCCAGATGGGAAGGTGACACTGGGGAGCACACACGGCGGCCCTTCTACAACGGTGCAATCTAGGGAGGCCGCTTCTTCTTTTGAAGGGCTGAAGTCACCAGCATGGTCCTGACCATCCTCATCCCGTGGGATCCAATCCCAAGTGCAGATGGCCTGGCCTGGCTCTTCCTGTAGCAGCTCTATGGCTATGAGAGTGACACAGGACACAGGACACAGGATGCCTGCTCTCTCCGCAGCCCTAGATCCTACTCATGCCCTTAGCCTGTTTAGTCACTCCTCCTGTGTTTGAACTGTCCTTCAGAGGGGGAGGGAGCTGGAGTTTCTGTGCGCGGACTCAAGTAAGGAGAGAGGAAGAAGGAGAAGGGAGAAAGTAGAAATTAAAAACATGGCATGGGGAGCATTACCTCTCCAGTGTACCCATAACTTCTCCCCTGGTAGGCTCCTTTCCCGCCCAGGCCTGCCTCAGCCAGAGCCCAACATCCACACAGCCAGCCACACAGACATTCACACAGACGGGCCACAGTTCTGTTCTGCTTTTGGGTGCCCCACCCCAGAGGCAGGTGGCCTGCTTTGGGCAAGTAGAACTTTAGTATATGATCGGCCGGGTGGGTGGTGTCCCCAGGCAGGCACATCAGGCAGTTCGTTCTGCCTTGTGCCTCTGCTGAGTTTCTAGGCCTGGGGATAAAGTCTGTGCAGACATATGCTCTTGGGGGTGTCCGCATGCACCGCCAGAGTGAGGGTGGGAGCTAAGCTCTCCCATCTGTGTGACGCTGACAGCATGTGTCTCTGCCTCACTCAGCCTGGAACCCGGAACCCCTCAGGCTTCTCGGAGTTTTTCCAACCCTTCTACCTCCGTCCCCCATCCCTGGCTTACCCTCTGTTCAGGTACTGCCCAGTATCTACTCCCCAGTGACTCTTTGACCATCTTGACTTACTGGGCCACTCCTGATCTTTAGCAAGGTTCATGGTCCAGGGTAACGCTGAATGAATATTTACTGGATGGGGAGCAATTGGACAAGTCTACATTTGCTAGATACTGGTGACTCTTTCTTTAATATGGAAAAAATATCAGTTCCTCTGGTCCTTTTGGAAGCCCTTCTGGGCTGACATTCAAAGCAGTTCCACACACACATACAGTAGCTCTGTTGGTCTCTGTGATGCTAATTTCTGCCCTGTAACCAAGAGAGACAACTAAACGTTGCAAGGTTATACAAAGCTCCTGCCCCTTATCCTCCGACTTCTCCTTAGGGGAAAATTGCACCAGAATACATTTCCTCATCTGTATGTTAAAGCACGCTTATAATCCACCTATCATGATTGCAATTTTGGGAATCAAAACGCAGATCCAAAACATCAGTATGAGCTACATTGTAGCCACATACATTATAATAAATTAAGTCAAAGAAAGACTTCTGCATTAACGGCTGCTCCATTTCTTTAATACCCTATACGAATATTGAATCTTATCCTCTGAAGAACTCTGCTTCCCCCACCTGCTGCCCTCCCTGCCGCACCACTGTTACCCTCTGCCTCCAAGAGGCAGTGATGGAGCCTGCTGCCCAGGGATAGCAGGACCATAGAGTTGGACCAGTGACTGTCTATGGCTTTGTATACTCGATTCAAAGCCACCCTAGGCCATAAAGAAGTGGGCAGACATTCCTGGTCATGGCCTACAGAAGTTTCCTAAAAGAAGCAGGCCAAGTGGCCGCAGTCCCACTGGTTCCTTTTCTGGCCACTGGGACAAAATCCCTCACATGAGCAACTTAAAGGAAGGCAGCTTCTACTTTTGTTCGTGGCTGCTGGAAATACAGTCCACCCTGGGTGCGGGCGAGGCAGGCTCCACTCTGGGGCTGCGGGAGCTTGCCGTGTGCAGTCTGGTCAGACCTGTAGATCAGGACAGCAGAGAGCCTGGGCTAGATTTGGAAGTGGACTGCCACGTCAGGGCCTTCTCTCAGCCACTTGCTTTCCGTAGACCACAGTCCCCAAGTTTGCAGTCTCCATCGACAGTGCCACAGCTGGGGACCAAGTGTCCAAACATATGATCCTGGGAGGACATGTCACATTCAAAACATAACAAGGCTGACTGAGGGTGGCTCGGTGGACACGGACAGAGAGAATGGAAGGGACCTGTGACTTAAATGCATACGTGAATGACCAGCCCACGTCCATTCCCATCCCGGGACCTCAGACTGCAGCTCTCTGTGTGGGAGGTAGGACTCCCACCGTATTGAGAAAGGCCCTGCCTTGCACAGTCTTCAAGTGCTAAATGTCTGCTACCTCAGAGCATTCCTTTCCCATAAGGTCTCCCTTGAGGTCAGGCTCTCCAGCTTCTCCTAAGACTCCATCTCCCAAAGCCTAGCCCGTGGGCCTAAGGAATGGGAACTTCCAGGCTCCGTGTGGGGAGTGTTCCTCCCACTGACCCTTTCCCCACCCTCACTACCTGGCCACCCCCAGCCCACAGGCATCTGTCTGATTTGCCTGCCGTCTCAGCTGAGCCGATTCCGGATGCCCTCTCCACCTCTAAAACCAGCCATAATAACCTCAGTTGAGCAAACAAGGCAGAAGCCTCCAGACTAATTCTCATAATTATGACGGGTTTATTATTTCAAAGTCAGTGATGATTGTGGGGTCAGGTACTCAGAGGAAGAGGGGAAGAAACCTCCTTTCAAGTAATAGCAGATCTCCCTTAATTCTGCTAGGGTACCAAATTGCATCCAGAGATGCTGAACCACGCATCTGAACCTTAGTCGGATTTCAAAGAGGCCTTGGAGGAAGGGCAGTGATCAGAGAGAAACTTGCTGCCATCGGAGGGTGAGGCGATCCCAGGACCTCGTCCCAGGACCTGGTGGTGGAGCTGAGTGGCACGGATGACAGTTTCCTCCCTGCTGTGCTGGCCTGAGGGGTCTTCCTCACTCATATATGACACCTGGCCTTCGCCCGTCTGCTCCAAGCTGAGAATGCCTGGCCACCGCCCCCTTTGCCCTCCCGTGTGCTCTCTGTCACTGTCTCAACTCTGTGGCTGCCACAAAGCCTGGCTTGGCCTCCCTGGTACCCTCAGAATCATTTTTTTCTGAACATTTCTGTACACTGCCACAGTGCTCCGGATTGCTCGCTAATTTCTATCACGTGTTTTGATTGCAGCTGACTTACCAAGAGGACCCCGTGGGTCTGCCTGTCTCATAATCACCGACAAAAGCCAAGCGAGAGGCTGGCCCACAGAGTCGCTCAATAAACACATGTTGGCTGACCTTTCCATTGTGAAAGACACCACAGCTATCTCCTCCAGGGCTCTCCTCGTAAAGCCTCTTCAAGGAGCAAGAAAGATCCAGCCAAGGCACTGAAAGCCCTTTAGACCTTGTGACCCCCCACTCCCACTCCCACCCCCTGCTTCTTGCCTGGTCTGTGCCCTAGTGATGGTTTTCCTCCTCTTCCTATAACTCTTGAGCAGATGCATTCAGCTAACAAAGGGATGAAGTATTGAAGACATATGGGGCACTATCTACTCCAAGCTATGGTCCACCTTGGATGCAGTGGCCAGCTGTCCAGCAGCACTACCGTGAGCAGCAGAGGAATGCCTGGAACTTTCTAGACTGACCTGTGAATCTTATAGTGAGAATTAAAGCATAGCGGACACGCTGGTAAAACCAGCCTTCCCTTCCTACTTAGTGTTTGTGGACAAGTTTCTGAACCTCGGATGCTTCTGAACTGGGTCCCTTTCTGGGAATTTGTTTTGCTACAAAATACTTACTTTGTGTCTCAGGTTGACCTTAAACTCATGATCCTTCTGCCTCAGCCCATGGGCTGGGATTGCATGCTTGCCCCAGTATGTCTGGTTCTCTCTGTGCGGCTTGACTTTATTGGCACAGCATCCCTATGGAGCAGACGGTACTACTATCCCATTGTGCAGGTGAAGAAACTGAACAGTGAGTTCAGGTGAGGGTGGAGCAAACGGAAGTGAAGGTCCTGAGAGTCCAGACTCTAAGGCTGAGGTAAACAGTGAAGGACTCTGGCCCTACGATCACAAGCTAGAGATGAGGGCCAAAGAGCAGGTCCTGTGTGTGAGGGCTGAGATGGAGCTTTGGGATACAGCATGGAAGCCTGGTTTGGAGGGGTGGGCTGGATACAGTCAGGCTGGGGGCTGTCTGGAATTCAGTCTTGGCATAGGAGAAAGACTATGTCTCCACAGAAGGATGCTGCCCCTGTAAGAATAAGGGGCCACGTCTTGCCCACGAGGGCAATGAATCTCTGCAGATGGGAACTCTGGGTTTCTGGGTACACCTGTCACTCTTTTCCTTTTGTCATCTATCTTTACTCCTACAGAGCCATACCA